>NW_024080704.1:0-231936 GCF_003009895.1 Hyaena hyaena | reverse complement strand
CTCCCCTGCTCACGCTGTCTCTCTCTCTCTCTCTCCTAGAAATAAATAAAAAACATTAAAAAAATTTTAAAAAATAATAAAAATAAAAATGTTTTATCTAATTTTGAGAGAGAGGCAGAGCAGGAATGGGGGAGGGGCAGAGAGAAAGGAAGATACAGAATCTGAAGCAGGCTCCAGGCTCTGAGCCGTCAGCACAGAGCCCAATGCGGGGCTCCAACCCATGAACTATGAGATCATGACCTGAGCCGAAGTCAGCCACTTAACCAACTGAGCCACCCAACTGCCCTCTTCTTCTGTTTTTAATATTATTTTTTGAGAGACAGCATGCGCTGGGGAGGGGCAGAAACTGAGGGAGACAGATTCTGAAGCAAGCTTCAGGCTTTGAGCTGTCAGCACAGGGCCTGATGCAGGGCTCAAACCTATAATCCAGAAACCGGCCAGAATCATGACCTGAGCTGAAGTCCGAAGTCTGAAGTTTAACCGACTGAGCCACCCAGGTGCCCCTCACCCTGTTTTCTTTACAGTGTTTTGTCACCGTGTAAAGTTGTCTTCTTCATCTTTTGTTTATGGGTATTTATGGCTGTACCGAGTGTCTCCCTTACTAGAGTGTAAGCTCCGTTTAAGGAGGAAGGGCTGTGTCAGTCTTGTTATCTTCAAACCCAGCATAGTGCTGGACACATAGTAGGTGCTCAATAAAATGTGAGGCAACAAGGTAGTCAGGCTGGGCCATATGTCCGTGTGTGTGTGGTGGGGGGGGGGGAGAGATGTAGAGGAAATTACCCAGTGAGAGAGCGAGGGTAATGGTTTGTCCACACTACCAACTCCCCCCCAAAATTTTCTATAGAGTGCTGAGAACAAGCGCTGGGAGCCCCTGGAGCTTCCCTTGGGTCTCTCTTTTCATTGGTAAGGAATTGCTATTGAGGATCATAAGGTGTGTGAAGGTGAATGCCAAGAATAAAGTGCCCCAGGAGTGCCTGGGTGGCTCAGTCGGTCAAGCGGTTAAGCGGCTGACTTCAGCTCAGGTCATGATCTCATGGTTCCTGAGTTCAAGCCCCGCATCAGGCTCTGTGCTGACAGCTCAGAGCCTGGAACCTGCTTCGGACTCTGTGTCTCCCTCTCTCTCTGATCCTCTCCTACTTGTGCTTTGTTTCTGTCTCAATAAAAAAAACAAAAACAAAAAAAAAACTTTAAAAAAAAAAAGAATAAAGTGCCCCAAGTGAGTAGTACAGTACAAGTTAGTAATACTTGAGTCACAGCAAGGACGAACACAGGTAGGCTTGACTGGAGATGGGGTCAGAACCATGCCCAAGCCCCTGATTCCCTACGCTTTTGGGGGCAGGGTTGGAGAAACACTAATAGGGTATAATTTTCCCCAGTCCATAAAGGAGAAATACAAACTATCGAAGGAGGCAGGAGCCAGTCCTGGATTCTTCACGTCCTGGCCCTTGGACTTGGTCTTGCCTGGACACGGTGGTAGGTGAGAACCGAATCTCTCCTTCCCTCCTTTTCCCTCCCTCCTCCATTTCTATCAGACAATTCTGGATTCGGCCACCAGGAGGCGCAGGCGGAACGCGCTGGGGAAGCAGGCGAAGAGGGGTGGGGTGGACGAAGGAGTTGGTGGGAGGGTGAGGTCGGAGGGGCGGTGCGCGCGGGTGGCGAGTGCGTCAGGCTGTACGTCTGCGCTGGTCCGTGACGCTGGCGCTGGGTGTCAGGTTCGAGGGTGCGCTGGTGTCTCTCAGAAGATGGACAATGTGTTTGCGGGAACTGGGGCGGAGGTTCTGGGCGCGGCCCTGAGATTAGGGCCCCACTTGGGTGGGCAGTTTCCAGTCCAGCTGTTGGCCAGGCAACCAAATTCTACGGGAGGGGCGCGCGTGCGCGTGGGGTGTGTGTGTGTGTGTGTGTGTGTGTGTGTGTGTGTGTGTGTGTGTTCACAGGCCAGGGAAGTAGTGGGGAGGAATAACAGCTGAGATCCAAATTACAGTTAGGAATCAGGCTGGGATTTGGGGTGAAAACCCTTTGTGTGAAAAAGGGCACCGCCCCTTTTCTAATCCTAAATTCTGTTCTTGGCTCTGCTCTAAAAAGCTGTTGGGCACCACCCAGCCTCTTCCCTCCTGTGTACCTCAGTTTCCTCCTCAGGAAAATGGTGTGTAGGGCCCATTCATTGCTTCCTCGAGTTCTAGATGTCTGTGCCCATCTCTCTCAGAAATGGGCACACCCAGCAACACCACCGATACCCAGTTGCCTAGACCTCTCTCAGGGTCCCCACATCCCCCAGGCCCCTCCCTGGCTCTGAGCCTCAAAGTCATGGAGAAAGGAAAGAATGACTCACGGAGAGGAAGGAGCTGTCAGGTGGCCCTGCCTAGTGTGCTCCCTGTCCCTTTTCTGTGCTCTGGACCCCCTCCCATCCTCCTTTCTGTGCCAGGCTGGTCCGGCCCCCCAAAATCCCCCCACCCAACCCCCTCCTAGCCCCCTCTCAACCCCCAGCAGCTGGTCCTGTTTGTTTTCCCAGCTCTGTTGCTCTCAGAGCTTCCTGAAGGATGGATGCACAGGTGGCTTTGTTTGCCAGCTCAGCACCCTCACCCCTACCTCCTCCACATCCACAGCCTCAGCCTTTGGGCATGGAGGCGGAAGTTAGACCAAAAAAAAAAAAAATGGTGTCCCCAGATCTACACTGCCAGGAGACCTCAAGATCTCATAGGGATCTCATCATCCTCAAAGAACCCCCTACCCCAACCCTGTCCAATCTTTCCTCTCTTATGAGGACTTTCAGTCCGAAAGAGAAACCTTCAGGGCCACCTTCCTCACGATTCTACAAAAACACCGATCTCACAAGGCACCTTAAGATCCCACAGAGAAACCGGCGGACTCAGTCCTGTATTCTCAGGACCTGTGAGGCCCTCAGATCGCCATCCCATATGGGGACATGCGGATCTGACAAAGAAACCCTTAACCTGGGCCTGGGCTCCCACCCAGGTCTCTATCTCATATAAAGGCCCTGAGAATCCCCAGGGGCATCTCCCTCACATAGAGACCCATCCCTGAACAGGACTTCTCGGTATGGGTGGGCAGCTTAGAAGCAAGCACCCAGTGGCCAAGGTCCTCTCCTCAAGGTGGCCCGCTCCCATCCCTTACCCCTCATTTCCCTGGGAAATCAGCCAGGGCTTTGGTGACTGAAGATGCAAATTCTGTGAATGGGGCCCTCCCTCCCGTGCTCCCACCACCAGCCTCTCCGTTGCAGCCCCACTCCCTCACCCTCTACCTCCTCCCAACCCCCCTCCCGTGTTCTGGAGCCTGGAACTGGCAGAAGAGCACCTTCCCTGGGGCTGTGAGGTCTGGTCTCCTGGGAGACAGAGATAACTGAGTGAGAGATCAGTTAAACTCAGGCAGGGTCCAACAGCTGGCCCAAAAGAGGGGGGTTCCTGCGGGGGCGGGAGCCCCACCCACATACCCATTGCCTTACCCTGCTAGAAACAGAGCCCCTCTTCTCTGCCCCTCAGTAGGGGGCAGAGCTGGCTACCATCCAGGGAAATGAGAGGCAGCCCCCACTACCACCCACTCGCCAGGCGCAGAGCCGTGGGGCTCACACAGGGCAGCAGGGAGAGGGCACATGCATTCACACACTCTCGCAGTTACAGGCACACAGATCCCACAGGTATCACACGTGAACACTCTCCTAGGACTCAGTAGACCCCTCAAAGTCACACTCATTTATGGGCAGACACTGTTCACACCCTTACTCCTCAAATGTTTAATACGTGCTGTGTGCTGCTCTGTGCTGTGTATTGGAGTCGCACACAAGTACGCCCTTCACTTACCCATCCACATACCTCATTCCGCGGCCGCGGAGAGGAGGAGAGAAGGTGTCTCAATCACCCACCCGTGATCATACAGACATTGAAGGGTTAAGAGTGCTCTGGAGTCTTGCACTAATGCCTGGGTTCAAATCCAAGCTCCCCTGCTTATACGCTGCAATCTACTTCTCAGTTTTTCCCTCTGTAAAATGGGAACAATGGTCTTAAAAAATGTGAAGATTTAGGTGCATGTAAAGCACAGAACTGGCATGCCATTTGCGCCCAATAAATGTTAGCTGCTCTGTCATTGTAGTTGTGGTTATGACTGGCTCTGCAGCACGGGTTTCCCCCGCCCCCCACACCCGCAGGCTGGGCTGGGGTGGAGGGAGGAGTCGCAGCAAGCACAGCTCTGGGATCTGCGTCCCCCTTTCCACACTGGCCTTGTGGGAGCCAGCCTAGTACTCAGGAGGGAGAGGTTCCTGCCTCACCCCATCCAAGCTGCTCTGCCCCTGATCTCAGCTCGGGAGGGTTGGGAGGGTCAGAGGGGATGGGTATCTTAATTTTCTTTGTTCCTGTTCAGGCCACTGCTTTTCTGGAAAGCACACTTGAGAGTGGAGCTGGGGACCTGACTTCTGGTCTGGATGTTTTTCTGGCTCTATGGGTGCCCTCGGGCAGGTCACTCCCTCTCTTGAGGCCCCAGTTTTGTACTAACCGCTGACCCTGGAGGGGCCTCCCAACCTGGACTGCTGTGATCCTGTGATGCCTCCGGAAGGCCCCTCCCCTTCCCTCCCAGCCTCTGCACACCACCCCCCACACCTAGCCAGAGTGAGGGGGCGAGTTGCCAAGGTCGCCATGGGGACTAATCTCTAAGAAGGTCAGTGAGGCTCTGGTTCTGCCTTGGCCGGATGGGGATTAGCACCTGGGTATGAGCCCCCCCACACTGGTGCCTCCACTCCCAGGTCCCCTGAATCTCACATAGACCCTGGGTGGCCTCCGCACTGCACCTAGAAGGTTCCAAGGCTGAGCAGGCGGGTAGGGGGTCGGTCAGCTGCCACAGCTGTCTGTTTCCCCAGCTGTGGCCAAGACAGAAGAGGGGAGAGATGGAGTCAGACCCCTCGCTGCTCAGTGTCCAGAGGGGCCAGAGCCTTGCCCCTCTTCGCCTTTTGATGGGGAAAGATGGGTCTCTCAAGAGAGGGGTATCAGCCCCACCCCCAGCCCTGGCTGTAGAAGCCACGCCTCTCTCCTCTCCTGGGGGTGATTTCCCTGCAGTGTGAGGATGGAGGCTGTTTCCACGGCCTTACCTCCACAGACACTGTGCCTTCCACCTCTGGTTACCCTGACCTTTGACCTGGCATCTTGAAAGCTCTTCATCTCTCTGAATTGTACATCTCCTGTTAGGTCACGTTGCCTCTGTCTCTGCCTCGGTCCATTTTTTTTTGTTTTCCCTCTGGTTGTCTCTGTCCTCTGTCTAGCTCTGGCTTTCACATGGGGTGATGGGAGGGCTGCAGCCTCTCCGAGTCCCAAAATCTCCCCTGTGTCTCACAGCCCTTTAGGCTGCACCCTCAGTCCATCCTTCCGTCCTGCTTGTGTTTTCTGCTCTCCCCACCTCCCTTCCACATTTCTCCTCCACGCTTTTCCCGACCCACCGCAGCCCGCACTCCCACTGCTCAGTCCCTCTTTCCACTTCCTCCACTACCTGTCCCCTCCCCCGCCTGGGGTGCTGACAGGGATGACAGGAAGCAGGCTCCGGCTCCAACGAGAGGGGGGAGGGGTAAGGGGGCCGCTCGAACACCAGCTGCTGAGCAGCCCCCCCCCCCCAAGCCCCGCACCTGCAGGCCAGCCTGGCGCCTGGAGTCTCCGCCCCTGGCCAGGCAGGGAGGAGGGACCCGGACGAGAGGCCCCGTTCCCTGGCCCAGCCTGGAAATGCGGGTCTTGGGGACTGGGGGTGGAGTTCTGGGGAAATTAGGCCCTGGGGGAAAAGGCAGTGGCTCTCAGTCACAAGGGCAGACCCTGACCACTGGTGGCCTCATTCTTCCCAAACCCCCCGCCCCCCTTAACTGTGTGGGATAGTCATTTCAGGGGGAGATCTCTTCATTGTGCAACCACAAGATCTGGAATCCCAGCCAAAGGTGGGGAGTTCTCACCCCCATCCAAGATTAGGGAGGAGAAGAGGAGGCCCTCAAAGTCCCAGGGAAGATGTGCCAGTCCCAGGTCAGGCCCCCACCAGGCAAATCATTCAGTGCCAGGCAAGGAGCAGAGGGCTGAGCCCAGGCCAGAAGCCTGGTCAGGGAGGCCAGGATGGGGGGCTGCACACATCCCAGCATGGGACCCATGGATACCCCCTCCCTAGGGCTGCTGCAGTCCACCCACTCCCAGAACTGCCTAGAATCTGTCAGAGCCATCTCATCCCCTCCCTGCCCCTCCCTTTCTCTGGGCAGAGGACTCAGCAGATCCTGGTGCCTGCGGGTATTTGGGTGGGGGTGACCATGGGGGAAGGCAAGTGAAGGGGACAAGCACCTCCAGAAGCATCCAAAATGGAGCTGGAAGGGACCTGTGACTCCTGACCCTCGTTCTCTCCCACTGGGGGCTACCTCTGCCTGGGGGTACAGTTCCTACCCCGTGATGCTTCCTCACCCTAAGGGGAAACCAGGGCTCCTTATTGCTGTCCAAGGAGGCTCCCCTCCACCTATGACCCTCTCTCTGGGGGTAGACCAGCATCACCACCAATTTTGAGAGAGGAGGAATGACAGACGCCTGGAGTGAAAGGACAGAGACTCAGCTAAGGGCTCAGACTGCCCTCTGGCTGTGTGTGGACTCAGTTCTAGACTCCAGGCAGGTGGCCAGGGGTCGAGGGCAATCTCCACCCCCCTCCCTCGGTCAGATCTTAGCACTTTGACTCACTGCAGAAGGGGGACTGTCTGTCCCAGGTTTGGTTGTGGCTAATGACCCACGGACTCCTGCCCAAGATGAGGGCCACTGAGACCCAACCTCACCCCCAACTTCATGAACCAGGAGACCTTGGGATTACGAAGTTTAAGAAAGGTGGTGGGCTGCGGTGCCTGGGGACCCCATCTGGTAAGGGCTACCAGACTCCATTCATCCTTTTTGATCTTTCTGTCTGTCTGTCTCAGACATGGGAAGACTGAAAGAAGGGCTTGGGCGATGGCAGGGAGCGAACCCTCAGGATGTCAGCACCAAACAGATGTGGAGGCATAGACTTGATCTTCATCTGGTTCTAGCTCCCCCACCCAGATTTCCCACACCTCACAGCTACTGCTCGAACCCCGTGAGGACCTCCAACTTCCCAGGTCAAGTCGCTCAGCATTATTGCTAGGAGCCCAGAAGCCAGAATTTGGGGACGGGTGACGCCCTTGCCCCAGGCCAGACCAACCCCTCTGAGCACACCGGAAAACGAGGAAAGGCTGGGAAATGACTTGCCCAAGGCCAGAGAGGTCGCTGGGACAGAGAGGGGCTAGAAGCTGGGTTTCCTCCTCCAGAAGGGCTCCTGTTTCGGCCGCAGCTCCCTATGCCACCCGGTGGAGCCTGCTCGGCTGGCCCATATTACCCGGAATCGAGCCGGGCAGCCCTGGAGTTGCGGGCAGGATGAGGCAGGGCGGGCGGGGCCGGATGGGAGCCGGATCTTCCCCGAGGAGCGGCGCACAGCCTCTCCGGCCCCGTATGGCGGCGGCGGCGGCGGCGGCAGCGACGGCAGGTGCCTGCGTGGCGGTCTGGCCCGGCCCCGGGGCAGGTGCTGAGAGGCCACCCCTGCCTCACGCGAGCCGAACGAACAAAACGCTCAGGTCCGGTTTGTGCGAGGGGCTCGTCGCGGGGCGGGGGCGGAGGGTCCGGGGCCTGGCCGTGGCCCTTGGTGATCTCCTGGTCCTTATCATCCGCGAGCACAGTGCCACACAGCGCTCCGCTTGCTGCCGCCCTCACCTGCGCGCATCTGCGGCTGACACGTCGCCCGCCGAGGCGGCCACCGCAGGTGTGCACCCGGCCCGCCCCTCCCTTCCTGCCACCCTTCACCTGGCCGGGCCGTGCTTGGCTTGGTCCCCAGCCCATTCCCCGGAGCTTGTGAGGGATCCTGGGCTAAGCACGCTCTTATACGGCCTGCTCAGTCCCCGCCCCTAGTCACACACACACACACGCGCACACACACACACACACACACACACACACACACACACACTCACACCTGTCCGGGCGCCCGTTTGCTCCAAGCAAATATTGACTCAGAGGAGGCGGAGCGCACCCACCCCCTCCCCACCCCCGCCTGGGCTCTGGGGCCTGAGCTCTTTGGAGGCCTTGGCGCGGGGGTGGGGTGGGGGTGTCCGGGACTTGGGCGCCTCTGGAACAACACCAGATGTCACTTTTCCACCCACCTGCTTCTGGGGGGGGGGGGAGGAGCAGAGGACAGAGGCTGCCGGGAGGAGGTTAGGGGAAGTAGGAAGGGACGTGGGTATCCTAGGGGACGTGGGACACCCCCTAGGCTAGGGATTCAGATTCACAATGGGAATCGCTTAATAGGGTCTGTGTCCTGCTAGCTGTGACCTCCACCCGCGTCCCAGCGCCTAGCTCTTAGCCCTCCGGGACGTGCCTTGGTTTCTTTTCCTTCTCAACCTCTTAGCAGTGTCCCAGGAGCCCGGCAGAGGCTGAGAAAGGACTGGCGATGGAGGGACCCAGCCTCGGAGCAGGCGCAACAGGGAAAGGGGAGGGGTGGTCACCTCGCCGCGCAGCCACCTGCTGCGCGCACTAGGCCGGGCGCTCAGTTCCTGTCCACTAGGCTATGCTGAGGCAAAGGCCCGCTAGGCCCTGCCCGAAGCGCCCTCCACTGGCCAAACCAGGTCCAGCGCCCAGCAGAGAGCGGCGGGAACTCCTGCCCAGCCTCGGTGTGGAGCGGAGAGGCGCAGCCTCCCAGCAGCCAAGTCTGCAACGAGTCGCTGCAGTCCACCTCGGCCGCTCCAACCGTCTCTCCCTCCCAGAGCGCGGGCGAGAATTCCTCCCGCGTCGGGAAAATAAAGTCAAGGCAGATACAGGGACGGGAAAAAAATTGCTAAATGCTTTACTGGAGGGGCGGGGGAGGGGGGGGTCCTTAGAGCAGCAAATCCATGGGGCTGGGCGCTGACACCCGCGGAGTGTTGGTAGGGGGCGGCGCCACCAGGCGGGGGACCTCTGCTTGATGCAGCCCGAGGGATGCTACCGCCAGCAAGTCTGGAGTCCCAATCCTGGAAGGCAGAAAGCCCCAGAAAGGCGTTGGAGAGGCTTAGGGCCGAGCCTGCCCGCCCCTGCCGCCCCTCGCGCCCTTCGGGCGCAGTCGGCGCCCCCACCTGGAATCGCTGAGCGGCGGCAGGGCGATGACGCGCGGCCGGGAGGTGAGCACCACCTCTCCGCGGCTCGCCTCCACCAGGATGTTCTGGATCATGTTCTCCAGCAGCGCCTCCTGCAGGTTGGCGAACGCCGGGAGACTGCGAGTGGCGGGGACAAGGGTCTCAGCACCGTCGTCTACGGCGCTCGTGTTCTCCGAAAGCCTCCTCTGTGCTGTGTACGCTGTGTGCGCTGTGCTCTACGTGGATTCTCACTTAACTTCCCACCCTTCCAACACGATAAGGCATCCTTGTCCCGGTTTTATAGACCCTCAACTTGTGGCTTAAAGGGACCAAGCCAAACGTCACACTGGCTGGTACCAGTGGTGACATCCGAACCCAGGCTCCTTCTCAGGGCCAGGCTTGGGGAAAGGCATCCAGCGGTGGGAGGGTGCCAAAGGGACCAGGTGGGGCCTAGGAAATCCCAACACAGACAGAAAGCAGCCCCAGGAGGAGGACCTTCCCGAAGAGGTGGGGCTTTTAACCCATTTAAGTGACTTCAGGGACAAGAACTACCACCACCACCCCCTCCCGGAAGTGATGTGCTAGTAAATGTTAATCGCAGGTCTTGGAGGGAAAAAGTAAAGCTCAGATCGCCATTCTGTAAATACCCTCATGAGATGGGAGTGAACCCTGAGCTGGGAAGAGCCTTGCACACAGACAGAAGCTGGCCCCTCCACACCACCGCCTCCCAGGATCCTTCAGTACACAACTGCCCTCCAAAGCCTGGCCTGGGCCTGGCTCCTCACCGGCTCATCGCCTCCTTCTCATCGTGCTCCTGCTCCTCCTTCGCTATGGTCTTCAGTTGCTGCTGCCAACGCCATTTCAGGGATTCCTGGGACACGTGTGACTGGGTGGGCTCAGTCCCCGTCCAGGGCAACTTCTGTTCCTCCTCCACCTCCTTTACCTCCAGCTCCCTCTTGCCTGTCTCCTCCACCTCTTCAATCTCCTCCTCTTCCTCTTCTTCCTCCTCCAGCTCCTCCTCTTCCTCTTCGCTGGTCTCTTCCTCTTCCTCCTCTTCTTTCTTCCCCGGCCTCAGTTTGTCTTCCTCCTGCTCCTTGTCTTTGTCTTCCTCCTGGCTGCTGGAGGATGGAGACAAGACTGGCACTGGTTGGTGTTGTAGGTTGTGGTTCTGGGCCATGAACTTGGCTGACTGCTCACTCCAGAACTGGCAGAAGTAAGGTATCTTCTCCACCAGGCTTTGGTCCACGGCCTCATGGAAGATCTTGTCTTCTAGCAGACCCCTGCATGGCAGGGAGGAGAAGGTCCTTGCTGAGAGGCCTTGCACCCCGCTGTGGGGCTCTGGCTTCAGTGATCCCCAAGGGACAGTTCCTGCCTACTGTGTCTACAAATGGGTGCTAGGCGGCGGGGGGGGGGGGAAGACCCCCTAGTCAGCTGCCCCCTCCATCCCTTCTTTGGGGGAAGGCACCTCAGGGTCTCATAGGTTCTTAGAGGCAGAGTCAAGAGGTCAGAGTCACACAGATAAGAGACAGGAGCTCTGGGTAGACAGTGAACTGGCTTGGACCTTGTCTACCAGCCATGGACAGGACAAACTTAGGATCCAGCCCTGAGACTCCATTAGAGCTGCTCTATCCTGGGGCCACCAGTGGAAGGACCTTGTAAGAAAGTTCTATTTTTCAAGAAAGGAAGGGGCTTCAGGGCCCATGGGTGGATCCAGAGTTGGTTGAATGAGCACAGAGAGATGAGGTGGTGAGGGACCGGAGGCGGGGGTCACCTGATGATGGCGGTGAGACAGTCAACCAGGAGCTGCTTCTCTTGCTTGGAGACAGGGCACCACTGGTCAGGGGATTCTTCCTCAGAAGCCTCCAACTCTTCCCTGGGGCATTTCCTCTTTGGGAGCTCCCTGGAACAGGCCGTGACATTCTGAGTGGCCTGGGCGAGCTACCCTGCTGGGGGTGGGGTCATGAGCAATGGTGGTGGCAATGCAGTCATGAGGACATAGATGAGCTTGGGACAACCCCTGGCTTTGGCCCAAATGTAGTGCTCCTGCATTTGGGGAACCTCAAACCTAAATCAGCACAAGATCTGGAGAGGCTCCAAGTTGGCAAGGTAAGGAAGGTGGTGGGGCAGGAGGCCTAGGGCGCGTTCCCCAGGGGGCAGAGACCCCTCCCTCCCTGAGTGTTCACCGGTGCAAGAAGTGGCGGGGAAAGTCGGAGAAGAAGTTGGCCAGGAAGTAGTCAGTGGCGTGCGTACGGGCAGTGAGGCCCAAGTACAGTATGCCTGGTGAGGGCAGCTGGGGACACAGCCAGGGTGGCTCCTCCTTTGAGATCTTAAGTTTCCAGCTGGCAGGCCGATTGAGAGGCTGCTGATTCTTGATGGGGGGCAGCGTCTTTGGAAAGGGGGAGATATGGATGACAGGGGGTTGGGGACTTCATTCCCATCACCGATGGGCCCCTAGCCCCCAACCAGCCCCTCAGGGCCAAATATTGATGTGACCCCTCCCTTCTAGGAGGCTGGGCCAGCAATTGGAGGTATCTCTGGGAGCAAACAAGGATCTTTCAATTTATCCCAAGGAGATGGGGCTTAGGACCTCACCTTGTACTTCCTTACAGGTTCACAGGCTGTACAATATACCCTTCTCTGTGGAAGCAAAGAGACCCATGCTTAGGATATAAGACACCTAGAGGGACTCCCCTATTCCTACCCTTCCTGCTGACCCACAGGGCCTAAAGCCAATGGGATCTGCTGCCTCTTGATCCCACCCAACTCCCAGCCACACCCTTTTCCAGGACCTTCCCTAGGAAGTGCTGCCTGCAGACAAGGAAAATCAGATTACTCAACTAAAGGAAAGAAAACGGCATGCCACCAAACAGTGCATACTGTCCCAAGGGGCCTTGGAGCTTTGTGGTTTTGTGTGATAAGATTTAATTCAGAAATCCCTTCTCCCATACCCTCAAAACATGATATGCATTCACAGTTGGGCCAGAGCTTCAGAGAGGAAGAGTGCCTCCCTGGGGGTTCAGTGTGGTGAGCCCAGAGGCGATCAAGGTGTAAGAATACCAGCACAGAGGGCTGTGAAATCAGAGGAAGAACTAAGATGGATGTTCAGTCTCGTGTGGTCTCCTCCTACAAATACTAACAGCCGTGTTTAGCGCATGCTTACTTGGTGCCAGGCACTGCTGGAGGCACTTTGCTTGTATTACCTCATTTAATCCTTACAACATTGCTGCAAAGCAGGTACTATTTTACTTGCATCCAAAAATTATTTTCTAAATTTTATTTTTAAACTTCTTAATATGGAAATTTTCAAATGTATAAGAAAGTGGAGAGAATGTACAAAAAGACCTCCATTACCTACCACCCAGCTTCATCAATCAGTAGGCTCATGGCTAATCTTGTCTCATCTGGGCCCCACCTCTGGATTATCTTGAAGCTAATCCCAAATGTCATATTATCCCTATTTTACAGTGGAGGGAGCTGAGACATTAAATAGCTTGACCAAGATCCCAGAGCTGGAAATCATCAAAGCCAAGCAACAAAACTCAGCAAATTGTCTCCAGTGTGTGCACCCAAAACCACTATACCACATTGTCTTCCAGCAGAGGGTGAGCTCTGTCTTGTTTCCAATGAGTCCCAGCATTTAGCAGGCACCCATTAAATACTGGGGCTACATGAGGCAGGGAATGGTCAGCCAGGCTTCTGTACCCAGAAGAGAGTCTCTTGGGGAGATGCGATGTTTGGTCTAATGAAACAAAGCTAATCTAGGGCAGGCTGGCCAGTTTTGCATGTAAGACTACGTCAGATCACTACCTCTGACCCCTCTAGTAAGGGGATCAGAAGATCTGTTGTGTTCAAGGCCCACTCTGCGTCCTCACCTTTACTTTCTTATCTGTGATGGTGAATTCCACTTTCTGCCGCACCTCCTCACTCTTCCACTCTTGTAGCTCCTTATGGTACTGATTCAGGAGATCCTGCTGGTGCACCTGCAGCCCAGGACGAGGAGAGTGAAGGCCAAGGTCTGGAAGGCCTGTGTGCTGTGGGCCCCCCACTCCTCCAAGGGCTGGCTCCTGCCTCTCTCTGGAAGTCTGGGGATCTCATAGCTTACCCTACACCTGAGGACTGGGAGCTGTGCTCTGTCCCAGCTTTTCTCTGGTGCTAGTCCTACCTTGCAGACTAGGTCAATGCTGTAGAAGCTGGCATGCACTGCGGCCTTCAGGGTCACCACAAATGGGATTGTCTCTTCAGGAGCCACCTTCCCTCTCACAGGACTCACAGACACCTGTTTGTTTGGGGAAGGGGTCTCTAGAGCTTCGCAGGGATGGGATGGTGAGGTGGGGTGGGGTGGGGTGGGGTGGACAGAGTGAGATGGTGGGACAGGATAAGGTGGGATGGAGTGGGAAGGGGTGGGGAAGGGTGGGGTGGGGTCTGGTCTAGTGGGGTGTGGTCAGGTGGGGGTAGAGTGGGTAGGATGGGGTGGGGTGAGGTGCGGTGGGGTATGATGGGGTGGGATGGGATGGGGTGGGGTGGGGTATGATGGGGTGGCCTGGGGTGGGATGGTGAGGGACAGGGGGGTGAGACGGGGTAAGATGAAACAAGATGGGATAGGATGAGGTAGAGTAGGGTGGGTCTGAAGTCTTGCTAGAGGTTCTGATTCTGTGGAAATAGGAGACTCTCACCTCCCCAACGTCTAGAGGCTTCAGCTGCCACTCAAAGACAATGGTCTCATTCTTGGAGACGTTGTTGAGGAACAGAAGGCGGCTGCACTTGCTCTGCACAGGAATGTTTCCCAGGGAGATATGAGACTGGGACAGGAAGACATTCTGTTGGTGGAGACAACACAACAGCCACCCTGGTGGGGAGTGAAGGAATACTAACTATAGCAACCACTACTAGTTACTGAGTGCTTTCAACAGGCTGGGTACCATGGCAGGCACTTCACATGCATGTGAACCTCCCCACAGTCCTATGATATAGGTATTATTATTGTCCCCATTTTACAGGTGTCCTGCTAAGGGTTAGAGAGCATAAATAATTTTTCCAAAGATCTCTTACAGGCATAGCCGGAATAAACCCAATCTCACTCTAAAGCCTATGCTTTTGACCATTAAAATAGTCTTGGAAGGGCTGAGAAAGGATGGCTATAAATTAACGGGGAAATCAGCTGTTGACTTCTTCACTGGGAACGGAAGGAAAGGCTGAGGCCACAGGGAAGGGGCACTTTCTCTCTGTTCAGAGCCTATGTGCCTCCAGGTCTAGGACTTTGTCTCACCCTTCTTTGTGTCCTCAGGGTCTTCATAGTGCTTATCATGCAGTTAGGATCCAAAAAGTGGAAGGGTGAACAGGCAGATGTATGGGTGGATAGTGACGGGGTGGCTGCATGGGAGGATGGATGGTTACATGGATGAGTAAATGGGCATGTGGGTAATTGGGGAGAGATGGATGGACGGGTGGATGAATGAATGGGTCAGACTTCCCAACAGTGAGATGGGTTTGAACTAAAGATGGTGTTACTGCCTCTAGATATCTTATAGCAAAATCCATACAGGCCCAGGGGAAGGACTGTTCTGTATGAAGATAATACCTCATAGCCCTAAAATGGGAGAGCTTCCTTCTACGCCCTCCAGTATCCCCACCCCCATGCCCAGAGAAGAGGGCGGGATGCAGGGCCCGGCAGCAGGTGGAGTGGCTTGAGCAGGAACTCCTGTGGGCACTAGGTGGCAGGATAAGCCTCTCTTCAAACCAGTTCTGCCTCTTAAATCTGGAGGAGGGCTGGTTCCAGGTTTCACCTCTGCAACCCTCCCTTCTCCCCTCATCATATTTCCTTCTCAGCTTCCCCATCCCGCCACTGGCCACCCTGTGGAGCCTTAGGCACCCTCCTAGGCCTCAGGCCTTCCTATCTTCCTTCTCCCTACCTGTCCAGGAACCATCAGCCTAGAATGTATGGAGTCATTGTCGCAAGAGGAGATGTTGTGGAAGGGGGCTGTGTCCCCCATGACATGGGGGTCATAGCCCACTCCCTGGAAGTGGATGATGGCTGAGTTCCATCCTAGGATGTGTATGGGCACATCCACCTGGGAAGTTAGGAGGGTGGGGAAGGGACTGGTCAGAGCAAGGCTTACTGAGGAGGCCAACCCCAACCTCCACCCTCGATTAGCCCAGGCTGCTGCTCACCGTGTAGGTCTTGGCCTCAATTGGTGAGAAGATCCAGAAGACCTGAGCGGTTGTGCCTGGCTGGATCTCCCCTTGGGGGTTGAGGCAGGAGAAGATGGGGTGATCAAAATTGTTTTCCTGAACCTGCGACAGGATGTTGGTCTGGATCTCATATGTCACAGGCACTGAGCCACCGTTATATAGCTCATAAATCTGTAGGGGGTGAGGCAGAAGAGTGAAGTCTCCACATCAATTCAGGGCTGCAATGCAGATGGCCTGGGATTCTATGTCCACTATAGGAGGGCAGGTTGATCTCCATGATGTCACCCTTATGCTCCTCTCAGAGCTCCCTAACTACCTTGGGTTTCTCTTGTGGCTTGATCACCCAAGAAGTATGTAACTGTATTTTCAGTCTGTGACATTTTAGGATATTCTGTAACCCTTATTTTTTTCCCTCTAAATTTGACTTTGTCAAGGCATAGACACTAATGCTTATGTCTCTAGTGTTGGAATTTATAGAACTGTCCGTGTACACACCCTTTACTCTTCAGCATTTTCTAGGCTCTTTCTAATCACCTGTGAGGTTGCCACTTTCCACATCGGCCATTAGAGGCAGTCCTGCTTAAAGGCAGATAAGGGACTGTAAGGAAGGTTTAAGGTTCCACAAGGCTAACTCCAAACTGTAGGAATCACAGAAAGTCCTAGAAGAAACCAGAGATCTTCTGGTACAATCCTTCATTTTAAGATGAGAAAACAGAAGCCAGAGAGATTAAGCAGTTCATCTGGATTTAGGTTTTGCCCCCTCATTTTTCTCAACACCCGCTCCTGAAAATGCTGATTTTATTCTCTTGCGTGGGTCACCCGCTGAGTTCCAGACCTGGTATCCAACCTCTGCCTGAAAGCCCCACCCTCCATTGTCTCATAGGTATCTACGATTTGGTAAAAAAACACCAAAGTCGTCACTACAAAGCCTATTTCTACAGGCGGTGTATCTCCTTTCAGTAAATGCTCAACTAGGAATTCAATACATCCCAATCCCTCCCTTCTGCCTACTTTCCCAGTCTGGTCCCAACAAGTTCTAAAGATCCTGCCTCCAAAATGTACATTAAATCTGTTCATTTCTATCTCCACTGCCCTCTTGAAGGTCTAGGCTACCATCTGTCACCATCTCATGAATGACAGAGGAAGCTTGGCTACAGTTGTACAGATTGGTTGGAGGCACAATTGGGTCTCCTGGCTCCAGATCTGAGGACATTTTCAATTGTCTATGTTCAGGGCCACATGAGATTGGTCTAGTCTCTCTGGAAAGCTCTCCAGGGGGCACAAGAGTCTTTGCCTTCCAGGAAGTCAGTAGGGTAGAGGGTGGTATAGAAATCAAACAGAGCTCAGGCCTCGGGGCCCCTCTGCTTCAGGTCCAGAAAGCCCATTCTTCTGACCCTAGGCTGGATGGCCAGAGACCTCCGCTCAGAAATACAAGGATTTCTAAAAAGTTAGATATTTCTCAGCTGTAACATGTTTGGGAAAATACTATGTCCCTTCTGGGAGACTTCCAATGTACATTTTCAGAGCAAAGGAACCCAATCCCTTCTAATTAATAAAGAAAATTCTATAGCTTTGCAAGGATTCACATTTGTTTTTCACACTCCAGAAAGAGGTCCTTCTTGGGAGCAGTGATTTTCAAATTGGGGCTGAGACCTATTAGTGAGCAGGTCAAGAAACTAATTGAGCAGGTCATGTCCAGTGTGTAAGAAATGGAACACAATGAAATAAAAACAGATGGCATCAGAACACTTTGCATGTAGTAGGGTACATGTTGATTTGTGATACTCTTTCAGTTGGTAAGTGTATGTATGTACTTACTGGGTTATTATCCAAAATATGTTAGTGTGACTCATGGTCAAAGAAGTTTGAAAAATCCTGTGCTAGGGGAGAGAACCCTCTGCTTTTGCAGGGGAACAAGACCCGGCAAAGGGCTTAGCATTAGGCACCAGGAAGCAGAATCCTCTCGCTTTGGGTCTCTCCCAATTGCCCAGTCTCAGGGTTTAAACTTGTAGCCCCACCTGGTAGAGTGAGGGCTTCCAAAAGGCAGGGTCTTCGTTACCCTGTAAAGGTGACAATGCTTAGGCTTCTTGGTAACCAGGACCATGTAGACCACTGACCTGCCTTGGGGGCAGCGTGTCACCGATGGGGACAGGGATGAACTGGTGGCTAGTGGAGGTGAAGTGCACGTACTTTTGCTCCAGCTTCACTGTCACACCTATGAAATTTAGCTGGAAATAAAAAGCCCATGAGTAGCATCCTTCCCTGGGAGGAAGGGAAACACCCAACAGAGAGATCTCGACCCTAGCTCCCCAAGGGGGAGCACAGTTCCCTGCTTCTCCCTCTGGTGTCCAGGACAGGGGGAGTTCTAGGGTCTCACCAGGATCTCACGGCCATAAGACACCTTGAAGAGCACGGGGAGGCGATCAGTGCCAATGAACAGGTGGCTGGAAGGGAGGAGACAAGTCTGGGATGAGTTATTGAGCCCTGGCGCAAGCAGGAGAGCAAAGCGCCTGTGACCTTGAGGCAGCTAGCCCCTGGGAACATGTGGAAACCCCTGAGCTGTGATGGGACAAGAGGTAAATCAAACTTCCCCGCCGGCTGGGTGGGCAGGGTCCTCCCAGGGTAGCAGTCAATTAGGGTACCCTGGAATCACAGAGTGCAAGGCCAAGCTCTTCCAGGAGCCAAGGGAAAGGGGGATCTCCAGGACCGGTGTGGGAGGAGCACCTGTATTTGAACTCCACCATCTGCTCTTGCCCAGGACTCAGGCTCCCAGCCTTGGGGCTGATGGAGAATATGCAGTTTTCCTGTACACGCATTTGGTGCAGCTCAGTGCTGTCAAACTCTGCTTGTTCAGCCCACTGCTCCAGCTCAATCTGCTGGTCACTTGGGAAGAGGAACGCCCTGGGAGAGGGGTACAGAGCAGGACGGAAACCTCTTAGAACAGAGAGGTGGGACCCCTGAGCTCCAGATGGGATGGATGAAAGTCTCCCCTACTCATTCCCCCAATTAAGTAAGCCATCTCATGCACGGCTGAGCAAACGTGGCTATGGTGGATCCTCATTTCATAATGGCCCCGAAACCTGGGAACAGAAGCAGGTCCCTCGTGACTAAAGGCAAAGTGGAAGTCAGGGCTTCCACTGCGAGTGACAGGGGTTGCGGGGGAGTGCTTGTGTAGGTGGGTAACTGAGCTAGCTAACCACTAACCCTGGAGGGGTTGGTGTGACACAGCTCTTAGGAAGTGCCATTTGAAGCACCTAAAAATGCCAGCAGCACCAACCAGAGGCCTCCAATAGGAAGGATGTGCAGTACGGTGGGCACAGGGGCAGAGAACAGATGCTCCAGCAGGGCTGGCTCTTTTGAATCTGGAGCAGGTCTGGGCATAGAATTAATGCCCCCCAAATGCCTCATGTTGTGGGAAAGTAGATATTGTGCTCTAAGTAGCTGACAAAACAAGTGGCAACTGGGTCCCCAGGTTGCAATCTGAAAAGGTGGACCCCTTCAGAGCATAGAACTGGCTCAACCTGGGCCATGATGGGTGGCGGGGGTGGGGGCGGGGGGGGTACAGACAGGGAGCAGCCAGATGGGGAAATGCTCAACAAAGAGTGGAGGAAATGCAAATCAAGACTCCCTTGAATCAACCTGAAATATTTTCACATCAGAAACATGATAAACAGAGGTGCCTGAGTGGCCCAGTCAGTTAAGTGTCTGACTTCAGCTTAGGTCATGATCTCACAGTTCGTGGGTTTGAGCCCCGCGTTGGGCTCTGTGCTGACAGCTCAGAGCCTGGAGCCTGCTTCACATTCCGTGTCTCCCTCTCTCTCTGACCCTCCCCTGCTCACACTGTCTCTTTCTCTCAAAAATAAATAAAACATTAAAAACATTAAAAAGAAAAAAAAGAAACGTGATAAACAGTTCCACTCGGGGCACCTGGGTGGCTCAGTCGGTTAAGCCTGTAACTCTTGGTTTCAGCTCAGGTCGTGATCTCGTGGTTTTGTGAATTCGAGCCCCTCCTTGGGCTCCATGCTGAGGTTGCTCAGCATGGAGCCTTCTTGGGATTCTCTCTCTCCACCCCTCTCTCTCTGCCCCTTCCCCACTCATGCCGTCCGTCTCTTTCAAAATAAGTGAATAAAAATTTTTAAAAAACACCAACCAACCAACCAACAAAAAACAGTTCCACTCAATGCTGTGTAAGTTGAGAAAGAACGGACACCTTCAAACATAAGTAGGGAGAGAAGGAACACACCTTTGTTGTGGAGGTTTTGACAGCATCTACTAGAATAGTAGCAGTATGTGTCCTTTGACTCAGAAATTATCTCCTGGAGAACTAACTGTGCGAATAAATGCATGCTTGTGCATGCATGCGCACATGTGCATACACAGGTGTTTATTACAACTTTCTTTGTAGTGGCAAAAAAAAAAAAAAGTACTGGGAACAACTAATGTCATCAATAAACAGATTAGCTTAACAACTTAAGGGCCATTCATATTGGGGAATATTATGGAATATATTAAAAAGAATGAGCTAGAGTCACATGCATTGATCTGTATTGAGCTGAATGGAATGTTCCTAGTGTAATGCTGAGTGAAAATGTTATTGGTGTAATGCTGAGCAGAAACCACTAGTATAGTATTGTGCCGTTACTGTAAAAAAAAAAAGGCAAAAGAAATAAAATAACCCCCTGGACTGTGTTCGTGTGTACATTGTCCAAGGGCTGAGCACGAAAGCCCACTCCACACCCCTCATTGCCCCAGCAGAGTGGATGTGGAATGGGAGCTGGGGAGTTTCTTACTTTTCTTCCATCGCCTTTGTGACTTTTGACAGGTGAATAAACTGCGTTTGTCATTTTATTGGGGGGATACTGATTAGCGGCAAAGCTGGAGATCTTGCTACTTTGGGGTTGTCTGGATAGTCCTGACACCTCTGTTTCCCTTGCTGCCTGCACCCAGTCCCGGTCCCAATAAACCCAACCCCCTTTTCCCTGCCCATCTTCTGGTGTGGGCCTCCCTTCCTGCTCCCCTGCCTCAAGCTGCTAGTCCGTCTCTCTGCCTGTACCCTGCATCCCAGACCAGAGTGCTAAGTCTTGAGATTAGATCATGTCTTTGTCCCCCATCCCCACTTACATCATCATCAGTGCCCTCAGGAAGAAGTCCAGACTCTTAAGAAGACGCCAAGGTCCCGACGCCTTGGCCCTTGCCTGCCTCCCAACCACATCCCGGGCCCCTTCCTCGCTATCAACGCTCTAGCCACGCTGAGCCCTTTTCTCTTACCCATATACGTGCCAGGCCCTCTGTCTGGAAGGTTCTTTGCAGTCTCTCTGCCTCTTCTCCCTAGGCTACAGCTCTAGCTTAACTGTACGTTTCTTTAGCACACATCACCCTGGACCAAAAAGTTGGCCTGCCCCAGACACCTGTGGAACCCGGAGGGCCAGGCTTGGAACTGTCAGCGCCTGGATTCTGAGGGCCAGGTCTGGAGCCTGGGCCTAGGAAGCCCCCAGTAAACATTTAGCCAGGACTTCATGAGTGCACAAGGGAACAGAAGATGTACACCGGCCTGTCTGGCGTCCCTAAGGCCTTCCGTCTCACCAGGGGCCGAGGCATCAGGGGAGAAGACCTGGAGGGAGTACGGTAACGATGTGGCTCCTATTTCCTCTCACGCTCCCCTCCCACTTGGGGTTCTCACCCTGTCCTGCCTGCTGCCGTCTCCAGGCCAAGTCCACACTCCCCATTTCTTACTGGTCCCAGCAAGAATAAAACCTTCAGTCTGTTCTTTATGAGCTCAGCAGAGACTGGCTAGAATTTTCAAAAATAGCCTTCTAAGAAACTGAAAGGAAACAACACAAAAAGCCTAGGAGAGTCAAGCCTTCCAAGGAAAGGCCGCTGTGCTTGGAATCCTGGAAGAAGCACGGACGGCCTTCCTGGACCTCAAATGATCTCCTGACGGATGCACCCAGCTCAGTGGGCACCTTGCCTGGGTTTCCTCCCACCTCGGTTTCCAGCAACCTGGACTCTCTCCACAGAGAGTATGAGCTGGCTTGCTCCTACACAAACACACTTGCATGCATAATCCACCCAAATACCCTATTCCGTGCCAGGACAGACTAATGCCGCTTTTCCTGCAGGGCCTGGCTTCTGGCCACTCACAGAGTCCAGTGAATGGCAGATGTGGAGCTCAGGCGGGCCCCGGGCCTTCCCCACCAGGCCAGCAGCCCTGCCTGCCAAGCTTCCTCAAGTCATCAGGGCCAGGGGCCCTCAGCAACTCATAGTCCTGGCCCTTCTCAGACAGGAGCCACCTAAGGAGCCATCTTCCCCAGCTGTTCCCACCGCAGGGAGGGGCAGGACGATCCAGAGAGTAAGGATGGCGTTGCACCCTTGATGATGCAGGTTCCCCACCCCACCCCCCGCTTTGTCCCCACGCACCCCACGACTCTGCTCAGGCAGGAAGTTTCCTGAGATCACAGATGCCAACCCCCACACACCATACACACACATATTTTCCCAGGCTGGGCCCCTGGCTCTCTCTCCCAAGCCCGACCCAGATGCGTACACTTCTTTCTCACCTCCGTTTGGCCAAGAAAAGTTAGAAGTCATCAAAAGGAAGTTTACTAGGAAATCAAGACGCGTGGCAGAGGCGGGGGGGGGAGGAACAAGAAGGAGCCTTGGCATGGAAACAGGATGCTTACTGGACACAAGTTTGGGGCCCCAGTGGGAGGAAGGTCGAGCACAGGAAGGGCCAAGCTTGGCAGGCTCCGGGCTCCTGGCCGGTGCCCATGTGACCTGGCGAAGCACAGCCTGCTGGGCGCCAGCCTCAAGCCTTCCTTGCAGCCTAGGTGTCTTCACTCAGCCACGTCATCCTCCCAGACACTGGCTCGGCGGCAGCCTGTCCCTGTCCTTCCCTACCAAGGATCTTCACTCACCCCCACGCGGGCTTGGCCTCCCTGGACTGAGGCTCTGTCCCACCCTGGCCTTCCCACCCCATCAGTGAGGGGATCTGCTTCTCACAGACATCAGGCAGCCAGGTCTGCCACCGGCAAGAGAAGGCCTCCAACACCTGCCTCCCGGGCCCCTCAGCAGCCCCCTCCAAGCCCCCCATACCAGTCCAGGGACACCACTCCAGTGTTCTTCAGGGCCAGGAGCACCACGGAGGGTCGAGCCTCTATCGGTGCTGCTCCAAAATTGAAGTCGAGCTTCAGAGGGGTGAAGACGGTGGGGATCTGGCCTGTGCTGTGTGGAGCAGAGAAACAGGCTCAGAGACAGGTGGGGACAGTCTGGGGCCCTCCTGGGGGAGGGGGAGCTAGCTCAGCACTCGTCTCCCTGCAGGTGGGAATTGGAGAATCTGGGACTCAGGGGCAGGGGTGGGCTAGTGATTTAGACCTTGGGCCAATCCCTGACTTCCCCTGACCCCTCCAGGGATGGGCAAGAATTCAGGGGGAAGATGAGAGTATTCACGGGCCGGGCCTGGTGCTGGGAGTTCGGGCAGAAAGCTCCAAGAACATCCCCAGATAGGCCCTGCTCCTTCCGTCTGCCCACCTCACCTGTGCCGGGTGGGCACCTTATAGGTGAGCTCCCCGGGGGTCGGGTCGCACTCCAAGTAACTGTTGAATCTGTCCAGGGAGAAGAGGCGCCACAGGTGTTTCCGGGTGATGCCCTCGGCGCTGCCCATGGAGCAGACATCCAGGATGGAGAGTAAGGGGTACACAGCCGTCAGGAAGACGCGACACAGCTCCCGCTTCTCCCCAGCCTTGTTATCTAGGGGGAAGAGATGTGGAAGAGAAGAGTGGCCTCACCTCCCAGCTGCCCTGGGGCAGAGCGGAGCATGCAGGCTGAGGGCGTAGGACCCTGGGCCACCTGCCTGGGACCATTGTCAGGAACAGCAGATGTCTCCAGGCTCTGGGATGTTTCCAGCAACAGCCGAACCTTGTCTTTCTATGTGTCAGGCATTGTCTTTTTTTTTTTTTAATGTTTATTTATTTTTGAGAGAGAGAGAGAGAGCTCAAGCAGGGGAGGGGCAGAGAGAGAGGGAGACACAGAATCCGAAGCAGGTTCCAGGCTTTGAGCTATCAACACAGAGCCCGACACGGGGCTCGAACACATGAGCCGTGAGATCATGACCTGAGCCGAAGTTGGACGCTTCACCCACTGAGCCACCCAGGCACCCCATCCCATGTCAGGCATTGTCTTAAGTGTGCCGTGTGCATCACTGTACTTAATGTGCACCGTTCATTACTATTTTTAACTAACTTTCACTAACAGCTCTATTGAGGTATAATTTAGGGGGGCCTGGGTGCCTCAGTTGGTTAAGTGTCTGACTCTTGATTTTGGCTCAGGCCATGATCTCACAGCTTTGTAAGTCTGAGCCCCATGTCACACTCTACGCTGACCCTGCAGAGCCTGCTTGGGACTCTCTCTCTGCTCCTCCCCTTCTCATACTCTCCTTGTCTCTCTCAAAATAAATAAACTTAAAATAATTTATATAAAAAAGAGGCGTAATTTATATGCCATAAAATTAACCCTTCTAACACATACAATTCAGATTTTTCGTATGTTCAGAGTTCCGTATTAGAGCATGTTCATCGCCCAAAAAGAAACCTGGTCCCAAGTGGCTGTCAGTCCCCATTCTCCCTTCCTCCCACCCCTGGCAACCACTGATCTACTTTCTGTCTTTACGGATTTGCCTATTCTGCACGTTTCTTATAAATGGAATCATACAATATGTGGCTTTTTTTGTGACTGGCTTTAATTTGGCCTAATATTTTCAAGTTCATCCATGTGGTAACATGTGTCAGTACTATTCTTTTTTTCCGGCCTGTGCACCATTGTGCTTCTTCTTCCCATTTTACAGATGTGGAAACTGAGGCAGAGGGTGGATAAACAACTTGTTAAGATTACACAGCTAGTAAATGCTGGGACCAGGATCCAATCCCAGGCAGTCTGGCTCCTTCTACACTCTTAGCCACTCTTCAGTGCTGCACCAGACTCCTCCCAGCAGGCCCCGGAGCAAGCTGATAATCCCACTTCATGGAGGAGGAAGCTGAGGCCCCAGGTGACTGGGGATTTGTCTTAAGACCCCACAGCGAACAGGCACAGCTCCAAACCCTTCGCACTGAGCCCTCCACAGCTCAGGCACACACGGGCACACATATACACAGACTCCGGCAGGGACACATGCGGCTGGTATGAGGCATACATACCAGTCACCAAAGGCACACCTTAGCACGCTAACGCTCACTCTGCTATCCCTGTCCGGAACCTCAGCACCCTTCCACCCCAAGTCCTGCTCACACAGCCCTCCCCCTTTCCTCCCTGACCCTGACTCTGGCAGGTGGCCCAGGTACCTCTGTGGGAGAGGAGACAGTAGCTGATAATCCAGGAGTACTGGGACCGGTGGCTGGGACACACCGTCAGGCAGATGGTGTCCTGGGACCGGGGCGGCATGCTTCCCTCTGTACGGTCCATTTCCAAAGCTGCTCAGGGATGACCCGGGTGGGGTCAAGGGCAGAAGAGGCCCTCAGTGCTGGCCAGCGTCCCAGCCTCTCCTGCTCCTTCCCAGACACCCTCCCCTGGGCCAGCAGACCACTGGCTAGAGAGCGGGCCCAGAGCCAGGAAATGGGGAGCGGAGTCCTTCCCCCCCAGACCAGACAGAGGCAACCAGTCTTCATGTCACTGGCACCTGCTAAGCCCTTTGCTCCACCCAGCAGCCCTGTGAGGCAGGTGCCAACAACAGTCTGATTTACAGATGAGGAAGCTGAGGCTCAGACAGTGAACTGCCCGATACCACACATTGAAAAGGTGGAAACACCAAATTTTAAGCCCTGCTTTGCCTGCCCCCAAACCATGGTCTGGTTAACTTTTTTTTTTCTTTTTTTTTCTTTGAAATAGTGAGTGCATGCTTGAGAGCTAACAGGGGCAGGGCAGAGAGAGAGAGAGAGAGAGAGAGAGAGAGAGAGAGACTCTTAAGCAGGCTCCCTGCTCAGTGTGGAGCCGGATGGGGGAGCTTGACACACAACCCTGGAATCGTGACCTGAGCCAAAATCAGGAGTCAGATGCTCAACTTGCTGAGCCCCCCAGGAGCCCCTAACCAGTCTTAGCCAGTGCCCCTCCCTGCCTGCCTCCCCCACGCCAGTCCTAGGCCTGAGTACCAAGGGGGCTGTCGCCCACGATCTCAGGGCTGCACTGCTCCAGGAATAGGCGATAATACAGGGTGCAGTTGCCGTCGTTCAGAAGCACCAGCAACCTGGACTGCTTGCTGTTCACCAACAGGTTTCCCAAATCCAGCTCCTTCTCCTTCGCCTGAGGGCCAGAGTCAGCTGGACACAGCCCTGGCTTTCCCAGCCCTGGCCTCAGGGAGTCTTCAAGGCAGGGCCGGGCCAGGGGGCTCCCATCCCCTGCATGGGAGTTGGACATCCTGGGGCTTCCCCCCTCCCACCTGTGCCCTGGTCCCTAGCTCCCAGCCCCCACTGCCATGGTCCCCATACTCACAGAGAGGCTGCTGGTGATGCCCATGCCCACCAGCCGGAGCATGTAGTGGGTGGTAGCAGGGGGCTTGGTGTCTGGGGGCAGACCGGCCCCCCAAACCCACATCCCCACTCGGAACAGGTACTTGGTCTCCTTCAGAGGGCTGAAGGTCCACGTCACTGTCTGGAGTCAGAGAGATCATCCCTGCATGGGGCTCTCCAGACCCCCCTGCCCAGGCCCCTGCCCATCTGAGAATATCAAGCTATGGTACCCCTTAATGAGCATTTACCCCATGCCAGGTACTTTCTACACATCATTTTTTTTTAAATATATGTGTATATTTTTTATTTCTAGGAGAGAGAGAGAGACAGCGTGAGCTGGGGAGGGTCAGAGAGAGAGGGAGTCACACACAGACTGAAACAGGCTCCAGGCTCTGAGCTGGCAGTCAGCACAGAGCCCGATGCGGGGCTCGAACCCACGAACCGCGAGATCATGACCTAAGCGAAAGTCGGACGCTTAACCGACTAAGCCACCCAGGCGCCCCTACACATCATTTTTTTTAAGTAATTGTTTTTAATGTTTTATTTATTTCTAGGAGAGAGAGAGAGAGAGAGACAGCATGAGCAGGGGAGGGTCAGAGAGAGAGGGAGTCACAGACTGAAACAGGCTCCAGGCTCTGAGCTGGCAGTCAGCACAGAGCCCGACGCGGGGCTCGAACCCACGAACTGCGAGATCATGACCTAAGCGAAAGTTGGACGCTTAACCGACTAAGCCACCCAGGCGCCCCTCTACACATCATATATTATGTTATCTTCCTCAACTCCTCAATCCTTTATCCCCACGAAGTAAGTGGTATGATTTTAGTGGCTCATTTCCTTCCTTCCTTCCTTCCTTCCTTCCTTCCTTCCTTCCTTCCTTCCTTCCTTCCTTCCTTCCTTCTTTCTTTTCTTTTCTTTCTTTTTTTTTTTTTGAGAGAAAGAGAGAAAGCACTCAGCCATGTCAGTGGGGTAGGGACAGAGAGACAGGGAGATGGAGAGAAAGAGAAAATCTCAACCATGCCCAGCTCGGAGCCTGATACAGAGCTCGATCTCACAACCCTGAGATCATGACCTGAGCCGAAATCAAGAGCTGATGGAGGGGCGCCTGGGTGGCTTAGTCGGTTGAGCGTCCGACTTTTGCTTAGGTCATGATCTCGCGGTTCGTGGGTTCGAGCCCCGCGTCGGGCTCTGTGCTGACTGCCAGCTCAGAGCCTGGAGCCTGTTTCCGAGTCTGTGTCTCCTTCTCTCTCTGACCCTCCCCTGCTTGCGTTGTCTCTCTCTCTCTCCTAGAAATAAATAAAAATATTAAAAAAAAAAAAAAGCTGATGGCTCAACCTACTGAGCCACCCAGGTGCAGGGAACTTGCCCAAGGTCACGCAGCTGGTGAGAGTGCTTGGTGGGAGCTGGGATGTGAACTGTCGAAGTTGACTCCAGAGCCTATGTGGTCCTCTCACCTCGCTAGTACCTGAGTTCTTCCAGAGACTTTGTGTTGGTAGCTCTTGGCCCAAGTTTGGTCTCCCAACTAGTCTATAAGGTCCTAGACCAGGGAATGAGGCTCTGCTAGTTTGGGCCCGAGCCTGTGTCCCCCTCCAGACTGCTGCTCCGATCCTGAGGAGTCCCCTTCCTCATGCCTTAATGGCGCCCACCCATTTGGCCCCAGATCCAGCTGCCCCAAACCACCTCCCAGCCATCTCATGGCTTTGGGGACCATGGATGGAGGGTGGCCTTGCCCTCTGAAACTGGTTCAAGTCCCAGCTCTGCACCTCCTAATTTACAATCTTAGTAAATGGCTTTTTCTGCTCTAGTCTCAATTTTTCTTTGTAAAATGGGAGTTATGACAGTGATAACTATCACACCTACTAAGAAGGCAGAGGAGGTGGTTACAGATTGAATGGGAGGGTGCATCCTATAAGCCTGGCCCCTCACAAGCATGAGTAACAGATAGTGGTGAAAGTGAGGATGACCTTGGATCTCCTTGGAGACGGCCCATCATAGCCTACATAGACTTCCCTGAGTGTGTGTATTAGCTGGGAGTGGGGGGGCAGTGGGAACATGTAGATGGAAGCATGGCTCCCTCTTCTCTTGAATCCCAGCTATTTCCTTCCCTCAGGTCCCCAGCAGTGGGTCACGGCACTCACAAGGCTCTCACTGGGCTGGATAAGTCCCCTAGCAGGATGGACAGCCAGCATCTTTCGGTGTTGTTCGGAAACCCTCCATTCAAACTCCAGGGGTAGACGCGAGGGGTTGCGGAAGGTGAAGAGGCTGGTGGAGGAGCAGCCCACCCAGGTGGGCTTGAAGAACACGCTCTTACAGGTGTCCAGCTTCAGCTGCAGTGGCTCCTCCCGGCTCTGCATGCTTACCTCCTGAGGCCAGAGGAGGAAGGGGAGTGCTCTAACCTCACCATGCTGCCCTGGCTTCCCCAAATGTCCAAGAAGCCATGGTGGGCAGCTTTTCCCCCTTGCAGGGGGCAGCAAAAGGCCCTTCTCTAGCCTGGGCATAGATAGCTTCTGTCAAGGCAGAGTAGGTACTGACTGGTCCAGGAGATGGTTCTTGAAAAGAACTCAGAGACCGAGAGAGGATGTGCAGACCATTCCATGGGCCAAATGGGTCCACCATCCTGGCACCTTTCCCTGGCCCGGCCCCAAACACCCTTTTACCATCTGCAGATACGAGTCTTATACTGCCCGCACTCATTTTTTGGGGGCGTATGCACCCCTTTTCTTGTCCCAGACACCTTGAGGTGAATACGCTGGGCCCTGGGGTTAGGAGAGCTGTTCACAGATGTGGCCGAAGTGTCCTCTCTCTGCTATGGCACTTCCTGGGAGAGGAGCAGCCCCTTGACTATTTTAGAGGAGCTTTAGAGGTCACCCACAGAACTTGGTTTTGAAAGGGAAGCCCCAGACTATGGCTCACTCCTCAGGACCCAGTCCCCTAGCCTTGCCTTTTACCTTGAGATACTGGGGACAAAAATTGAACTGCAAGTAGAAAATGTGCTGCTTCCAAGCATTGCCCTTGGGGTAGGTACAGATAAAGAAGATCTGGTGGGCTCCGGGGGCCACAAGGCCTGAGCTGGGCCGCAGGGAGATGTCTGAGGTGCTCTGGGGGGCCAGGTTGAAGGTCAACAGCATGGAGCCTTTGTTGATCAAGAGCAGGCTGCGGTAGGAGGGTTCACTGGGGGATACTGCAGGAAAGAGCTGGGGTGCGAGACAAAAGGAGCCCAGACTCAGATCTACGCACTGCCCTCCCCTCCCCCACCAATACGCATACTCAGAGAAGTCTATGTGAGCCTGTCTCCAAGGAGATCCAAGGCACCTCAACACATCCCAGTCACTACCCTGGGAGCAGGGAATAGAGCGACACAGCTTGGCACCGAAAACTGCTCTGTCCTCCAGAGGCCTCTGGACAGGGAGATGGAATGACCATAGGAAGTAGGCCCCGGAAACACAGGCCTCTGAGACCTCCTCAATGTTAAGTAGATATTTCATTTTAGAGTGCCTTCAAATCATCCTTTTTTCCCCTCTTAATGTTTATTTACTTATTTTTGAAAGAGAGACAGAGAATCCCAAGCACTGTTAGGGCAGAGCCTGATGTGAGGCTCCATCTCACGGACTATGAGATCATGTCCTGAGTCAAAATCAAGAATTGGACACTCAAGTGACGGAGCCACCCAGGAGCCCTCCAATCATCCTTTGGAGAACTCACTTTCAGAGATCTGAGATCCCAGATCAGAAGCTCTGGGATAAATCTAGATGATTCTTACCTAGGTGGCTGAGGAGAACCCCACTTGGAGAAAGGGAAGGCCCCAGAAGTCCCAGCTTCCAAAAATCCCTTAAGCATGTAGGGTGTGCCCAGCTCCAGGCTACATAAAACACAAGGCCTGAAACTGCTGGCCAGAATGGCCCATCCAGCTGGGGCAAAAGTGCACATACGTGAGGCAGTGGGGGGTGACACAGGCCCAGAATCTAGTGGATGGCAGTAAAGGCCACAAAGTGCTGGGATGAACCAGCCAAGGGAAGGGGACAGGGGTCAGGGAGGGGAATCTCACGCAGTCAGGGAGGGATTTGAACTGAATCTTGGAAGTGAAGTCAGTCGGGGGATTGGAGAGCAAATGTGCAGCTGGGGGTTGGGGGGCAGGATCGCCCCCCCCAGCACAGTGCCCCCTAGCGGCACCTTTCCAACAATATGAGATGTGAGAGGGTAAGGGAGATGGATGAAAAGGCTGACAAAGGTAAGGGAGGCTGGGAAGAGGCATTGGAGGAACTTGGTCATCTGGCTCCAAGGTCTATGCTTTTAAGCCAACTGTCATCTGGCTGCCCAGGTCATACAGGGCCTCCAACGCCCTTCAGAGAGGCCTGGGAATTATGACTCAGGAAGCTGAGGGACCAGCTCTGTGACCTTCACTGGCCTGGCCAACGTCCAAGGGCAGGGGCTTATGGTGTGAGTGGTCATACCCCTAGCAGGTGCTCAGTAAACAAGCACAGATAAATGAAGGAACTAGAGAATTTTAAACCTCAGTATGAGAGGCCCAGGGAGTATTTCAGAAGAAGCAGGGAGGGGGCCAGTGGTCCAAGCCCCAGTCCTCCATGCCCAGAGCCCCACGGGCTGGTGGTGGGGAGGTTGAGATGGCTCCGGAGGGGGCTGGGACGTTTCTGAGGCCCTCAGAGTGCAGAGAGGGATCTTCAAGTGAAAGCAGAAGCCAAGCTCCCCTGTCCCACCTCCCACTGCCACTGGGGCCATGCTCACCTTGGGGGCATCCAGAGAATATTGAGGGATGTGGTGCTCCAAGCCAGCAAAATAGCTATGGCCTCGTGTGCGGATGGTCAGGCACCAGGAGGGGCACATGGTACAGTCCTCCTCGATGTTATTGTAGTTCAGCAGGACCTACAGGGGTGCCGGACCCAAGGGCAAGCTGAGAGCCCTGTGTCGGACCCTGTGGGGCCCCCAGCTCCTCCCCTGCATTGCAGGAGTCCCACATTGGGCACAGAGAGAGGGGTTCCCTGGGAAGACAGGGCAGAGAACAACCATCCTAACAGTTCCAACTGCAGTGTGCCAGGCCTGCTCTGAGCACTCAGCAAATATGCTCTTTAATAACCACAACAGCGCCAGGGCAAGGCTGGGGCTGGGATGTGAGAACAGCATTCATCCTGCAAGAATGTGCCTGGAGAAGCGCTGGCCAATAAAAATAGAACACGGGCCACAAATGCAAGCCACAAACGTAATGTTACATGTTCTAGCAGCCATGTTAACAAAGTGAAACACGTGAAATTAATTTCGGGGATATGTTTTATTTACCCCAGTAGATCCAAAATCTTATCATTTCAACATATAATCAATATCTAAGTGACACGTGATATTATACTCTTTTCGTGCTGAGTCTTTGAAGGCCGGCCTTACAACACACGTCAGTTTGGACTAGCCACACATGTGACTGGTGGATGCCCTATCAGACAGTGAAGGCTATCGAGCCAGCAGCCTAAAAATCTGGAGGGCTCAGCCTTGGCGAAGCCAGGTGTCCACAGCCTTACTCCTACAAAACTCTCCATTCTCCCACTGCCAAGATATTAGAATGGAGGCAATTAAAGACTCAGCTTTGGAAGTCCTTCTCAAAAGTTTGGATATGGCCCCAAGGTTTTAGATGAAAAGACCAGGGCTCAGGGACATTAAATGACTTGCCCAGGGTCACATAGCTGGTAAGGGACTCTAATTCTCTCTCGGCCCCAGCACCTGGCCTCTGGGAAAGAACAGCAGGGTAGGCAGAGCCGACAAGGAAAGGAAAAAGCAGGACCAGAGATGAAGAGGGAGCGACCGGCATCAGGGACCCAAGAGGCTGGGCTGGGCACAGCCTGTGGTCTGAGTTCCCCAGCCAAGGGAAGCTGAGCTAGAAGTCCCTCCTCCTGACACACACCTAATTACCCAGTGCTCCTGACTTGGTGCCCCAGACCCTTGGTTCCTCCTGCCCATGGCTCTTTGAATGAACCACCTCCTACTTCAAGGACTAGAGAAAAGTCAGGAGCCTCAGAGAGCTGCTCCTTGTGTGCCAAATGTTCCCAAGGGGCTTGACTCCAGCTGGGTTCTCCCTCTGGATGAGTGGGAAGCCACATATGAGTGAGACATTGTCAGATGAGCCAAGGAGCCCCTTGGCCGAGGCAAGCCCATGAGCCTGGGAGAAGGCAAAGCAGTATGGATCGCTATCCAGTCAAGGAGGAGCTTGGCACAGAGAGGATGGATCCCATACGCCGCCTCCCTAACCCCTCCAACCCCACCTTGCTGTTCAGGTTCCAGGGCAGAGAGGTGGCCCTCCCCACCCCCATCTCGTCTCCCTGCACACACCTTATAGATAGCGAAGGCCTCCAGCTCCACAGCGTACAGGCAGTTAGGGTAAGGCGGATGGAAGTGCAGGCGCATGGCCATGGACTTGAGTGGGGGCACATCGCATGTGTCTGGGGTTACCCAGAAGGGGCAGTCAGACCTCCGTGTCCAGACCACTGTGATCTTGCCTTTGGTGTGGTTCATCAGGCACAGGGGAACAGGGTTGGGGTCCCCGGGCCCAGGGCAGGCACCAAAATCCACATCAGTGGGCTCTATGCTGACAGGCGGGGGGAAGATGGCTATGTCGCTGGTACCATCGAAGAAATACTCAGTCATGGGGGGGATCAGAGGAATCTGTGGGGCTGACATATTCTCCAGGTCCTGCATGGGGGAGAGACAGGTGAGCAGCGGCCCAAGTGCCACTCATCTTGCCACTGCCCCTCATCTGCAGGCCCCTCTCTGGAAAAGGCCACAAGGGCTCCACACAAGTCATCCCCAACTACTAATGGTGCCCACAATTTCTAGAGAAGGGGGCATGAACCTGGGGAGGGTAGCCTGTCTGTGAGGAGCCCAAAAGGGCCCATCAAACCTCAGTGGGAATCCTGAGGGCCCCATTCTTATCCTGCTCCAGCTTCTTCTCCCTCAGCATGGTGCCCAGGATGTCAGGAGGGTAGAGTGTCAGGCCCCGCGCCAGGTGTGTGCGGTACCAAGCAAGGTGCTGAGGTCTCAGGATGGCTGGCTTGGTGCTGTCCGAGTGGCAGGTCCCAATCAGGTCCAGGAACAGTGGGTCCTGTGACATTTGTCCAGATGAGGCTAGATTTCAGCCCCCACTCACCACCTTGGCCAGGAGTCAGCTGGTCAGGGCACAATTTGTATGACTTTTCCCAGGGCCCTGATTTGGGTCCTCACTTTAAGGCTCTCTACGGTGCACATGCTGCGGAGCATGAGTCCAGTCTCCCCAGCCCATTAGCAGCAGCAGCAGCAGCAGCAGCAGCAAAGTCCTCGGACTGGCAGTAGTCAGGGCAAGACTGGCATACCTACCTGGCTCGAAGTGAGCCTTAGTGTGTCCCTGGCCAGGCTCTGGCTTAAAAAGCCGGGCTGGGGCCCTGGCAGAGACAATCCAAGCAGAAGTTCCAGAATACAGGGCAGCGATCACCAAGCATTGTCTTCATCACCTGGCCTCAGGTTGGCTCCTCTAGCTCCCAGTGAAGCCCCTCCTCACCCCCTCCCCCACTGCTCACCTGGTGGTGGATGAGACAGGCCACTCGCCGAGAGTAGATGATGGGGTGAGTGGGCTGGAAGGTGCAGTGCAAGGTCATGCGGGCCTTGCCCACCAGAGTCCCAAAGGTAGGTCTGATGTTGAAGACACTCTCTTGGCAGTCAATGGCAAACTGGAAGTAGGCTATGCAGTCTGACTTGTTCTCAATCCACAGGGACTTCTCCAAGTTCTCCCCAAGGTTAACCCAGCCGAAGTTGATGCAGCAGTGCTGCAGGGACACCTCAGGACCTGGGCGTAGAAGATGGGGTTCCTGTGAGCAGGCACTGCCACTTGCGTGGGGCTGGGGCATTAGCCTCCTGGAGGATGTCACAGGAAGGGTCCCACTGGTGGAAGGTGGTGTTGCCTGGTGACAGAGGCTGAGCAGGAAAGGCCCAGAACCCCAGCAACCTGAGCTGACCTGCAAGTCACCAGGGGTGAGGGTGGGAACATTATCTCCAGGTGTCCAAAGCTGATTCTGCACAGAGCCCACCAGGGGGCAGCAGACACCCAGGTTGAAGGGCAAGGAGGCATCACACCCTTAAAAGCAGGCAAAGAGCCCTTCCCTACCCTAAACGTGAACTGCTCCTGTCCCCAGGGGCCATGCAGCATTCTAGGGTTGCCAGTACCTCTGCAGAAACCAACGACTTTGAGCAGGGTGTGGGAGGCACAGCCAGAGGGCATGATGGACAAGTAGTTAATGGTTCTGATGTCCAAGGTCTTGGGGTGAAAGAACACCGACAAGAATTTCTTCTCTCCTGGAGGCACAATGCCATTGGTAGTGGGGCACGAGAAGGTGTGATCTTTGGCCAGCATGTCTGGGGCCACTTCAATCCTGAAGGGAGCGCTCACCTGTGGGGCCAGGCAGGGGCAGGAAGGTCAGGTCACAGGGTGAGGCAGTTGTCCTTAGTGAGGTGCCCAGCTGAGGGGGTGAGGGCAGCTGAAGTCCAACCTGTGCCCCTCTTGTCAGTCTGAGCATGAAGCCACCTCCACCAGGAGGGAGGAAGAGGCCAAGCTGTGTGCCCTGCACCGGGACTGCCTGGGGACACTCTTCTTTCCCAAAGATACCATAAAGGCTGGCTGTGGTCCTTAGGACAACCTTAGGACTGCTCTTGGAGTTGCTCTGGGGGTGGTCAAAGGATACTCCAGCCCAGCCCCCAGCTGAGAAGGGAGGAGGACACCAGCTGACACCTGTTGACACACGTGTGTATCAACAAACATGGTTTATGGGAGGCTTGGGGCCAAAGGTATGGACAGGAAGAGGGCATTTTATAAAGCGGGTGGGTTTTAGGAGCAGCCAGCTCTGTGGTCTGCCCCCTCCTCATGCACAGGATGTTCCCTCCCCCCCTTATACATGGGACACCCTCTCCAGCCCCTAATACATAGGACATCCCCTCCTCCACTTATACACAGGCTGCCCCCTCCCTCTCCTACCATGGAAGGGTTATAGAGCTTGATCTTCCTTTCAGCAGTGCAGCCCACAGCAACAGAGCCAAAGTGTAATACTTTCTGGAAGCCTTCAGCATCCTGGTCCTCTGGTCGCTTCTGCTTTATGCTCACCAGCAGCTGGGCGCACTTGGCTGGGGCAGAGATGAGAGAGTCCTGGGAAGAAATCCACCCGCCACAGAGGCCCCACCTGAACAGTCCCTCGAAGCAGGCGGGTGTGCCCAGGGAAACACTGGGGTGCCATGCCAAGGAAGGCAAAGCAAAGGCAGAGCCTGCAGAGCTGGGGGAGAGTGGGGAGCTGGTGGAGGTCTGCGGAGGACAGGCCGGCGGGGGAGGTGGGGGGAGGGGCACACTGAGGCTTTGAGACCCATGAGGGGCAGCAGGTGGGCTCTGGGGACAGGGGATAGGTAGGGCCTCACCCACGGCCTGCAGTTGGATGCTGCTTTTCTGCTTGCTGGCCTCTCCATACCAGCATGTAGCCTGAACTTCACAGATGGTGGCCATATCGGGGTGAAAGGTCACCTTGATGCAGGAGGCCTGGCCTGACTCCAGCAGCCCCGTGGTGGGCAGTATCTGGAACGGGCTAGGGAACTCCCAGGTGAAGAAGGTGGGCAGATCCCTGGAGGGGGGTGCAGATCAGAGCCACTGGGCTCATTCTGACTACTGCCTCTACTTCAGAAAGACAATGGCGCTGGGCCCCTCCCTCCCCACCCCTTCCCCCACCAGCTCCCTGGGACCCTCCTCACAGAGCTCACTCTCCCTGCCTGTGAGCTTCAGCTGCTCCCCTCACCCCACATTTTCCAGGGAGAACCAGGCCTCAGCCATGTCCCCCACGGCACACACGGGCAACTGCAGGGATCGTGGGCAGATCAGACTGTGGCAAGGCAGGGTGGCTTTCAGGTCCACACAGAACATCCCCTCTGCTTTCTCAAACCACAGCTGGTCCGTGTACTCCTTCTGCAATGTGGGGGCGGGGGGAGGTGGGGAGCACAGGCAGTCATTGATCAGTGGTACCTGCATGGTACTCAGGGAAGACACATCCCACCCGGGCTCTTGGCCATTCCCTCAGCACAGTCACTGAGGAGTGGGCTGGCCCATGACCGTCCCTTTTTGTCTCTGAGGAGAGCGGGTTGTCTGTCCTCCAATACTGTCCTGGTCTCAGAGATAGGGGGCCTCTTTTGTGAAGAGCAAAGTATTTGGGGGAATGCTTTGGGCTAAGGAAACTAGGGCTTTCTGGTGGTCAATACAGTAGCACAGATTTTAGCCCCCAACATCCAACCGGGAACTCCCTTGAGTTTAATGAGTTTATAGTCTGAGCCTCTCCAGGGCTTCCCTTGTTGGAGTTTTTGCTACAGCTGGCAGGGTGTGTGTGTTTGTGTGTATGTGTGTGCGTGTGTGCGCGCTCGCGCGCACGTGCGGGTGCAAGGGGGGTGGGGTGCTCCTTGCTGCTCTGCCCTGCTTCCTCTTCCAAGGTCACTGTGCCTGTATCCCTCCCTGCCTGCCCCCTCCAAGTGCCAGACCTTACCTCCTCCAGAGGCCGGAAGATAATGGGGAGTGTGAAGGTTATGCCCGGGCTCAGCAAGATGGGCTGGGGGATGACTGTGAAGAAGAACTTGCTCTTGGGGGGCCTGTAAGAGAGAGCCAGGGCTTAAGCACTTCAGGATCAGGGCTCAGAAAGCAAGAAAATTCTGTGAGCGCTGAGCTGGGGGAAACCAAAGCTGAGAACAGAGATATCAGGATACCTTTCAGAGACCTAGGCAAGGCCAGAGAGTTCCAGTGTGGGACAAAACCATAGACATTGCAGACTTCAAAAACATCCATAGGAAGACGATACTTCCAATAACTCTATACCAATAAATGTTAAAGTTTAGAGGCAATAAGCCCATTTCTAGGGAAGTATTAAGTATCAAAACTGATTCAAGAATTAGACAATATATTTTATGGCCACTTTACCTAAATTCATCAAAGCCAGTGAATACGTAGTGAAAAAATCTTCCCACAGAGAAAACACTAGGCTGGATGGCTTCAGAGCAGGTCCGACCAAACATTTGATAAAAAATAATCCCAGCCTTATCTCTCCAATAATATAAAAACGTGGAAACATTCCCCCTACATAGTCTAGGAATCTGACTTGTAACTTTGGAAACGTTAGTAACTTGTTGGTAACTTTACCCAAACCTGACAGAGGCAAGAGAAGAATGGAGAATTACAGGCCTATCCAAAAAAAAAAGGAGAGAGCCAAAAGAATTTAGCAACATAAAAGAGTACTCAAATATGCCAAAGGTGAGCTTACGCCAGGAATACACAGTTGGTTTAACAGAGAAAATCAATTAATGTAACCCACCAGGTTAACAAATTAAGATAGGAAAAAATCAAATGATCATTTCAATAAAGGAAAATATTAGATAGACGTCAACCTGTTATGAGAGAAACCCTTAGCAACCTAGGAATAGAAGGGAACGTCCTTATCCTGATAAAATCTTAAAAAACGAAAAAAAAAAAACTATAGGAAAGATCCAAACTAATGGTGACACTCTGGAATTTTTCACTTTGAAATCACAAACGAAACAAGGATAAACATCAGTAGTGGAAGAGATCATCAGGGAAAGTATGAACTTTTCACTAAATGGCTTGGGGACTTTTGGACATTTGCTTCAGGAAGAGTAGCATTGGATTCCCATGTAAAACCATTCACAAAGATCAATTCTGTATAGCTAACAGGCAAATGTGAAAGGTAAAACTATGAAGTCTTTAAAAGATAGTATAGGAGACTGTCTTCATGACCTAGGTAGGTGGAGAGAAGGACTTTTTTTTTTTGAGTTTTACAGTAAATTTGTTTTCTTGATAGTTTATTGTCAAGTTGGTTTCTGTATGAGAGACAGACTTCTTAAGCAAGATACAATAAAGCACCAACCATAAAAGATTGATACTTTTGATTCCTTTGAAATAAAGACCTCTATTCTTCAAAAGACATGGTAAAAAAAAAAAAAAAAGACATGGTAAGGAGAGGAAAAGACAAGTCACAAGGTAGGAAAAGATATCTACAAATCCGACAAAGGATTGGTAGCGACCATAAGAACTTCTATTTAAAAAAAAAAAAAAAAGAGCTGCCTGGTTGGCTCAGTCAGTAGAGAGTGTGACTCTTGGTCTAAGGGTTGCAAGTTCGAGATCCACCTTGGGTGGAGCTTACTTAAAAAAACAAAAAAGAAAGAAAAGAAAATCTAATAGAAAAATAGGCAAAGACTTAAACAGGAATTCCACAAATGAAATGGTCAATAGCATATGGAAGACACTCAGCTTATCTGTAAGCTGGGAAATGCAAATTAGAACCACAAAAAAATTACCACTATTGGCAAAAATTTTTAACTCTGGCAATAGCAGTTGTTGGTAAGAAGTGTGGAGGAATGGGAATTCATGCATGGCTGGCAGGGATATAAATAGAAACGAGTATTTTGGAGAATAGTTTGGCTTTATCTACTAAAGCAAATATGTTCATGTCCTAGATCACAGCAATTCTACTTCTGCATATCTACCCTGGAAAGAATTCTTGCAAGTGAAGATCTATACACAAATGTTGATAACAGTCCCAAACAAGAAACAACCCAAACATCCTTCAACAGAAGAATGAATGAGGGGCGTCCAGGAGGCTTAGTCAATTGAGTGTTCAACTTTGACTCAGGTCATGATCTTGCAGTTTGTGGGTTCAAGCCCCACATCAGGCTCTGTGCTGACAGCTCAGAGCCTGAAGCTTGCTTCAGATTCTGTGTGTGTCTCTCTCTGTCCCTTCCCCACTCTCTCTCTGTCTCAAAAATAAATAAGTAAACATTTTTTAAAAAACCCAGAAGAATGGATGAATATACTACAATATAAGCATCTGTTGGGATATTATCTTGAAGTGAAAAGGAATGAACTATAGCTGCATGCACATGAGTCTTAAAAACATAACTGAACAAAAATAAAAGACTTACAAATATACGTCAAGTTCGTAACAAGGCAAAATTAAACGATATCATTTAGGGATGGAAATGTAGGTGGTAAATCCATTTGAGAAAAGCAAGAAAATCATTATCACTAAGTCCGATAGTGGTTACCTTTATGGGTAGGGAAGGTGTTCCAATAAAGGAGTGAAACAACATGGGAGGTGAGCTTCAGACACTTATTACTCTTATTGATTGGTCACATGGGTTCCCCTTTCAATAATTATTCAAACTATGCATGTTTTATACCCTTTTCTAATTTTATGTGATGGTTTTAAAGGGTTGGATTTTTTTTCCCCAATAGAGTGACTGTTTGAGGGGCTTGAGGACTCAGGGGTTGGGTCTCTGATCCCTCATTCTGACACCTGTACTTCATCTTCTGGATTTTCAAGGATAGATTTTTCAGAGTCAGGTTCTTGGTGACCTCCTTCCCCAGTGCCCAGCCTTTCCACTGCAGCTCCTCAGCCACCTCAATGCCCCAGATGACCCTCTTCTTCACTTTGTATTGCTTCTTTGGGCAGCTTACGCGGGTCCCTGTGAAGCTGGCAGGCTGTGTGGTGGGCAGGGAAAAGGGGGAAAAGAAAGGAGACATTAGCCAGGTAAGATTCAAATACCCAGAGAACAGGCAAAGATCTCCCATCTCCGGAAAGTGAGGACTTCTACCACCGCTGACCCCTAGGGGATGGTCTGGAGAGAGAAGGTGAGGGGCAGGCAGGTCTTGGAGTCAGATATTACCGTTTCTGACATCACCACAATGGTTTTCCAACTAGATTCTCTGTGACTCTTCCCCTGCAGCCTTCCCTGGACCGCTCCACCCAGCACTGAGCAATCTTGGCTGGTCTGTTCTGTTCCTCCATGATACCTCCAAAGATACCACTCCCCTCAGGTACTGCCTTTTCCTTCCCTTCCTTGCCATTCTGCCCTTTCACTACGGAAGCCTCTCTGAGCTGGAGTGGCTGGTCCTCACGTGGGCACTGGTGTTGCTGCTGCTGCAGGCACTCAGGGCTGCACTGCTGCCAGTGATGGTGGGGATGGCCATGGTGCTGGCACTCAGGCAGGACCCAGAGTTCGTGGTGTAGTCCCTGCTGTCCTTGGTTCTCATGAGGGGGGTTGGGGCTGCCTGGATGAGCATCACGAACCTGGAACACAAGTCCAAGGGAAGCATTCTGGGTAAACCAGTAGTTCTTGCCAATTTGGAGCTAGGAAGAGACCACAGGGGAGAGAGTAGGCACATCAAAAAGAGAGGTTGATGGAGTAGATTTGCTGTGGCCATCATTATCATGAAGGAGGGCCAGGTTGCAGGCTTTGGCACCAAGGTATGAGGCAATACCATGAGGAATGAGCCTGAACACAAGATCCAGTGCTTTGCCCAGGAGCCTAGAAATTCACCATTCAGGAAAGGGACTTGGAGATGAGGCCTGTGAAGTTCTGCCAGCCACGGCCACGCTTGGCATTTCTCGGTAAGTCTCCAGTGAGTGTGACTAAAGCAAGCACATTACCTTTATCTGGATTTTGCTCTCACTTCCTTTTTCTTCTGAACGTGACTTGCCTCCTGTGAGAAGGAGGGACAAAGAAGAGGTAAATGAGACTGGATGGTTCTTGGTCTTTGGTCTTTGGTCTCCTCCATCAGTATGCAGCCTGTAGTCCAAGTTTAAAGTAAGTATTCACTGAAATAATCACTCAATCCAAGGATAAGTGAATCAACCTCTAGAGCAGAGGGATCACTAGATAGACTGCAGCTGGAAATTATATGCAAATCTATGTGAATGTTATATGCAAATCACATGCAAAATGTCATGTATATGGAGAAGTGCTCTTTTCCAGGGAGAGAATCAACAGCTTTCACCAAATACTCAGAGGGTGTTTGGCCCTGCTCTAGGGAACACACATGGAGCCTAAACTCCACATCCCCTCTTCCTTTACCACACTTCTTTTGGCATACACACCAAGGTGTGGTTACCATATTAGACAGCATCAATTTAATACCTTTTTGAACATATCTATATTTTTAAGCCTCCACAGTATCCTTTCCACTTCTTTGAATAACAATCTCAAAAAATTAACAACTTCTACTGACATTTACTGAGAAATTATGTTGCAAGCAGTGTTGTAAGGCCTCCTCATGAATTTTAATCTTTATGTCAATTTCTGAATAGATGTAAACTGTCTTTCATTTGGCCTAAAATTGTTTCTTTTCAAGGTGGGCGTTCAACTCCTTATTATAATATATTCCACTTTAGTAAACAATGTTGTGGTCACCCTTTGGAAATTTATACAATTTCACCAGACACTCTCCATCCCCTCCCCACCACCATCCAAAGCAAAAAAATTCTGTTGACTCAGTTTTTCTTAACCGGCAACATCTCGAAACCCTCTGGGGGAGAATATCTTAGGTTCATCCACTCACTCACTCATTCATTCATTCACTCACAAAGCATTTACTGAGTGTCTGTTATGTACCAGTGCTAGGCAATGCACAAACGGCAAGACCCTTACCTTCAATTATAAAGAGGACGGTTCAGTTGGAATCAAAGAAATGCAAGCTGGGGAGACAGGGAGGAGAAGAAATTAGAGAAAATGGGGTAGAATCTGGTCCAGATCAGGCCTTAGGACTTAAGGAAGTGAGTGCTGGTCTTCAAAAGGAGAGCTGGGTTCTGGCATCTGCTCAGGCTTGTTGAGATGGGCAAGTTTCTCAAGCTCCTTGAACCTCAGTCACTTCACCTAATGAGGATTAGCTTACTTCACAAAGTTAATGTGAAGCTGGAATGAAATAGGGGATTTGAAAAAGCCCTAGACAAATCAATGTTACTGTAATTAACAATCATAACTTCCATACTAGCTTGAGCTACTCTTCCAAAAGACACACATCTGTAATCATTGTGAAGACACGGGCCAAGGTAGGTGTTGTTTTTAAATCCAGTTTTCAAATCTTGAGGACTTAAAAAAAAAAAAAAGTATGTGTGTGCATGTGTGTGTGTATCATCAGCTTCCTTTGCTTCATTACCAACCTAAACATTCCTTTTTTTAAAAAAATATTTATAATGTTTTATTTATTTCTGAGAGAGAGAGACAGCATGAGCAGGGGAGGGTCAGAGAGAGAAAGCGAGACACAGAATCAGAAGCAGGCTCCAGGCTCTGAGCTGTCAGCACAGAGCCAGACGCAGGGCTCGAACCTACGAACCGCGAGATCATGACCTGAGCCTAAGTCGAACGCCCAACCGACTGCGCCACCCAGGCGCCCCAACCTAAACATCCCTAATATGACCAGTGGAAAAAGTGGTGGGTCGTCGTGTAGTGTGGAGTGGGAAAGAAATGGTAAAATGTTGATCAAAATACTTAAAGTTCTTCCTCCTTTCTCTAAGAGATCCCCAGGCTGATCTCGCCCCAGTCTCAGTCCCACAGGGGATCTCTAACGGACATGGAGGGGACCCCTGGCCACAACTTCCCAAAGGAGGTGATCTTCGGGGACAGATACCTTCTTTGGCCACTCACGCCGTTTTCCTGGTCCTGCGACCAACTCTCAGAGCTCACTCTGCCTCCATGTTGTGGTCTCCTTTGATACAGGGCACTCAGAACACAGCGTCCCATGGTATCCCGGGACAACGACGGCAAGCCGAAGGAGTCAAGGCTCATAGAAGGCGAAAGCGCCTCCCAATTTTAATGCTTACTTTATTTTTTATTCTCTGAGTTTCCGTGCATAGTAGTGCACTTCTACCAATCGCAGCATGTAATGTATAGTCTCCTAGTTATCGTGACGTCCTTGCAATCCTGATTTAGTCGACGACCAAATTCATAGGGGGTAACTCCAGGCCCTCGTCACCGGAATTCTCTCAACCAGTTCTTTCCCGACGCGCGACGATGACAGAGGGTCAGCATTTCAACCGGAAGTTCAGTCTGTGATTGTGATTGAGATTGTTAACTTAAAAGCATCCCGTAGTTATTTCTCATTTGCCTATTGCTTTACAACTAGGATACCTCTTGCTAGTGAGAGAGAATGTCCTATCCATTTACTGCCGGCATTTCTTCCTCCCTACCACCAAACTAACTCTTTTCTAGGGGTCTGGAGGTTAATGTATGAAGAAAGCATTGTTATACTAATGTGAATTTTTGGAAACCCATTTGTAGATTTGTCCGCATTTGCTTTGGGGAAAGGGTCTGTTAAATAACAAAAATTTAAGGGACTAAACTTTAAAGATCCAACTGGCTTTTTTAGTCCATTCATAAATTGGACAGCATCCCATCTACCAAGTAGAGGGGAGCTTTGAAGACTTGTGCATAATGGAAGGTTTTTATAGACAGGAGGGTGGGACAAGATGTTATAAGCAAAAGAAAAGAAAGGATTGTTTCAGGCAAGATCGCCTTCCTTTATGGGGAAGGGCAAGGGGTCTAATTGCAGATTACCTCATTTTCCATTAGGGGTTGAAGAAGGTACACATGACATGACAGATTACCTACCTCATTGGTGCTGACCAGAAAATTCCTGTCTTACCTGTTAGGATTACATTTCAGGGGGAGGGGGGAGGTTGAAACTTGGCCTAAGTGACACCATTTTGAGCCTGTGGTTTTCTTTTTAAGAGAACTCATTTGGTAAAGACTTCTTAGGTGGGTGAAGCTGAAAGCCTCAAAGTTCATTCATGAACAATTATAGATGTTTCACTACCCAGGACAGTGATGTGGGGTGTGGTATTACTGGGAGAGACTTTAATGAGAAGCTTAGAAAATAAACTCTCATTTTGGGAAAGTTGGCATTTGCTTGTGAAAGTAAACAATGGACTAAGATGATAATGTGGCCCTAGTTGGCCTGGGAGATCACATGACCAGAAAGAAGCTGGCTGAGCTGGAGGGAAGGGGCAGGCCACAGGGGTCACTAAGTTATGTCAGCACCATTAGGTCTGGAATTTTCTTGGGACTGAGGAATGTGGAACTCAGTGAGCTTTTCAACAGTTTTAACGTTATTCTCAGAATCTGAACCTGCACTTTGGACATGACAACTTCTATGCTATTTGTAGTTTCTATAATGATTTCCTTTTTGTTTTCCTCTAAGCATTTTTTGAAATGGTCAGCCTGACTCAGCTGGACCTTAAGGACAGGGAAAGGGACCTGTTTTTCCACTCTTAGGCCAAAAAGAAATAGGAGCAATGACTCTGGGGGCCACGTTTGGTGGTGGCCTCAGGAATCCCAGCAATAAAACCTCAAGAAAGTGGGAAAGCTTATGCTAGGAGCCATGTGTCCTTATGCCTCTTCACTGAAGGAATGCCCCTCCATAGCTCTGGTGTGGCCAAACCTTAGTGGATTCTGGGCTTAGAACTATGAAAGGATATTCTTAGTAGGGCTCCTGTGGGCTCCTCTTCTGTGGAGCTCTGGCTGCCTCCTAAGAGCTCTGCTGGAGAGTGACCTTGACTGACATAGTGGACTCTCAGGGAGACATCCAAGCAAGACTTTACTCCAAGAGGCAAACAACGTGGAAAGGGGTGTAGCAAAGGATAGGATTGAGACTCAGGAGGAGAGATAAAGTTGGGTTTGCTTTGGAAATCCCACTTTTCAGGAGCCCAGAACCCATGGGGAAAAAATGGGTGCTAAGTCCTGGTGACTGTATCTTCCATGAATCCAAGAAAGGCAACAGGATGGGTGCTGTTTGGTTCTAGAATGAACAGGGATAGGTGATGATTCAGGAAATTTATTAAGACCAGGATGAAGGAGAAAAGGAGGAAGGAAGATGGATAGTAGACAAACTTTAATCCTTTTGTTTGGAAACTGTGGTTGGGGGTAATAAAGATAAAGCACAAACTCAGTAATTTGGCTTTAGCACACTGAAAAATATTTTTTTCTAAGCTCCCCCCCCCTTTCCAGCTGAATAGAATAGAGGAGATTTTGGGCTGGGGAATCCCAGGCTGAGATTAATCCCAACAGTCACTGTATGACCTTGAACACATAACCTTTCTGAGCCTCAGTTTCCTCAACTGTTACCTGGGGATAATGATCAAAAGGCTGGTGTAGTTATTGAGTGATCAGGAATTGAGTGATCAGGAATGTGAGAAGTGTTTGACACAGGGCAGACAATCAACAAAGAGACATGCATGCGTTCACAGAGGGTGGTCACTCACACTAAGTGGAAGGCCTGTATAATTAAGCCACTTGGTTTTCTGTGCACCCTCCCCTTCTACCATCCCCCAGCTTCTCTACTACATACTGGAGAAGCAGAAAGTTTTTTCTCTCTCCACAGTTCCCTCATTTTTTTGCTACAGAAGGAGGCTGCTTTGGTGCTCTGGGATGGAGAAAGACAAAAGGAGGTGCCAGGGTGATTTCCTGTCCAGTTAGAAAGTCATCCCAACTCCAGCACTTGCAAATTCATCCCCACCCTCCTTCTCTGAAACTCTGATTCCATTTCCAGTGTTGGTTCTGAAATCAGGCCTGTATCCAAGATATACTTAACTTAGGGAGGGCGATGAGGAGGTGAGTCCCTCAACAGAAATTTCTGACCTCTGAAATTAGTGAGGTAAGTCTTCCAAGCCCAGCCTGATGGGTGAAGAGTGAGAGAAAGCTGTAGCTAAGAGGGTCATTGGGGGCTGGATCTAGGACCAGGTATGGAGCAATCTCTGCATTAGTGTGTTGTGGTCCTCTGAAGTTGCTGGGGGTGGGGAGCACGCATCAAGAGGTTGATGGCACCGCCAGCCTGAAAGTGTTGCCAGGACACAAAACTGACAGGGTCTTGGGGGAAGACTACCATATCACAAGAGAATTCAAAAGAAAGAGTTCTATTCTGTTTAGGACCCCTCCCCCATTCCCACACAGGGTTTTCTAACCCTTTTGTGCCAACCCAAACTCCCTAGATGACTTACTCCCTCTATTCGTTGTCCCCATGGGATAGACATACAAATCAGCATTAGGGCGATGGAGGGAAAAGGACATGAGGCTTAATCCCAGAAGACTCAAGTTCAAGTTTGGGCTCTACCATTTGATAACTAAGTGATTTTAGGCAAAGTATTAAATATTCTAGATGCTCACTTTCACTTTCTAGATGCTCATCTGTAAAATGGGGGCAAACAGGGATAGTATTCAAAATTCTTAACAATTGGTAAAGGTATGGATGCCAACCTATGAGAATGGATGCCAGCTGGCCTTAGAGCCAGAGCAAGGTCCTGGTAGCTCACATTGTGCCAGACTTTAACCCTTTAGTTGTTGGGTCATGAGGAAACCTGGTAAGGGGACATGGAGAGCAGCCACAGTAGTGGAGGACTCAGTCAGTGACTGTTTCCCAACTGGAACAAAACTATTTTCAGATTTTAACAATCAGTATAACTATACTGGATAGTACTGGTTGCAAGTGAGACCTGAGGAAAAATCTTACCTCACCAGCTACTGTATACACAGTTATTTATTTCAAGTCAAAACTTGACGTGTCTCCCCCTCAGAGTCCTCCTCATTGGTGAAGGATCTGTCACCACATATAACTGCTCTTTCCTTCTAGTCTGAGGAGTGCTCCTTCTCTGTGTTAGCTTTCCTAACTGTCTTCCCCTAGACCATCTCCTACTCTCCAGCTACATGCCTGTCTGGCCAGCACCATGGACAGCTCTGGCTGACCAGCCTATCCCAGGATTTTCCTTTTGCCTTCTATGCCCACTTTTCTGCCCCAACCCAGTCTGAGGTATGAACTGAATGAGGGTCATCCCTGAGAAGACAGTACAGTGGAGTGATTAGGAACAAACTCTGGAGTAACAAAGTTTGGATTTGAATCCCAAATGCACCAACTCTCGGCTGTATGATCTTTTTCTTTTGCTTCTATAAAGCCCAGTCTGCTCATCTATAAACAAGGAAAACTAACAGCTACCTAAGAGATTGTGAGGTATAAGTGTGATAAAAGATTTTGGGAACTTAGCACAGTGTTTGCCTTATTATCTGTTCTAAATAAATGAAGAACATCGTTATTCTGTGACTTTCCATCCTATTTAATTCCTCAAACCCATTTCCAATCCATTTCTGACCAGGGCTCTCTCTCAAGTAAGTGTCGTAACATGACCACTGGTTAAGTGTAGCTGGCCTCCTTTGGACTTCAAGGATGGTAAGGGAGCCCACCTTTGACTGATCCATGACGTTATGACTTTATTAGGCTTCTTTTGCATTTTCAAATTTTTGAGTTAATTTTAGATATATAGAAACATCACAAAAGTAGTATGGAGAGTTCTTATAAACCCTTCATTCAATGTCCCCTTAGGTTAGCATCTCACATGACTATAGAACACTTACCAAAACTAAGAAATTACCTCAGTACAACACATACTATTAATGAAATTAGAGAATTTATTTATTTAGATTTCATAAGTTTGTCCACTAATGTTTTTTTCCTATTTCAATATCTAATCCAGGATCTTACCTGGGGTATTTCCTGAGTCTTTCCTTGTCTTTCATGACCTTGACTCTCTTAAAGATTACTGCCAATTATTTTGTAGAATTTTCCTCAATCTTGGGTTTGTTTCTTGTGATTGGAACAGGGTATGTATTATAGGGAAGCCTAATACAGAGGTGATATTCCCTTCTCAGTGTATCATATCGAAGGGCACAAGGTGTCAATATACATTGTTGGTGATGTTAACTTTGATTGACAAAAGTAGTGTCAGGATTTCCCACTGTCAACTTGCTATTTTTCTCTCTTTATTACATTTTGATCATGTCCCTCTCTAGGATTAAGAGTTTAAAAACCAAGAAGCCTCCCCTCGAAGTAACTTTTCTACCCCTATACTCCCAACCACTCCCCAAGACATACCCATTCCCTAGCATCTGCCTTGTCACTTTCCTATGAGTTTTCTTAAGTTGGACCTTTGGAGACAAGTGCAGCAGCCAAATATGGCCATTTGTATAAGGACAACAGGTGCTTCCAGTCCATTTTCAAGAATCTTCTTTTTTTAAAAGATTTTTTAAAATGTTTAATTTTTGAGAGAGAGAGTGAGCAGAGGAGGGGCAGGGAGAGAGGAAGACAGAGGATCCAAAGTGGGCTGCACTATCTGTACAGAGCCCAGTGCAGGGCTTGAACTCATGAACAATGAGATCATAACCTGAGCTGAAACCACCCGACTAAACCACCAAGGTGCCCCTTCAGGGACCTTCTTGTTGAGACCCTCCAAGTTTCTCTGTGCAAGGACACTCTGAGAAAATGTGACCAAGAAAATGCCCACAAAAATGTCCGGCCTATCTCTCAGATCTGGCCTCAACTCTTAAGCACTTTCTTCAACACCTAACATTTTGGGTTTTTAAAAATCTCTAACAGCATCCCTTTTATTTGGCCATGGATGACTCTTTATTACCTACTAGTTCGGATCCATGAGCTTCTTTCCTTCCAGAAGGCTCTTCACTCCTCCAAGAGTTGCCTTTCATGGGATATCCTGCCCCTAAAGCAGATACATAACATTCTTCCAATCAATTGAATGTGGAGAGATATGCTTACCCAACCTTTGAGTTCAAGCCCCATGTTGGGTGTAGAGATTACTTAAATAAGTGAGAACTTGAAGAAAAAAGAGAAGAAGGAGGAGGAGGAGAAGGAGATTGAGAGGCATCACACCTCCTCCAGCCCAATGGTGACTCCAATTTTAAAAGCTTTTGTGTAGAAGTGTGTTAAAGGCCTCAGAAGATGCCTTCGTCAGTTCTCATTCCTCTTTGCCTTTTGTTATGGTTACTATTGTTGTGTAAGAAATCACTCCAAAACTTCAAAGTTCCAATCACACATTTTATTTTGCTTATGATTTTTTTTTCCAGGAATTCAGGAAGGGCTTGGCCAGGCAGTTCTTACTTGGAGAGTCTCCTGTGGTTACATTTAGATGTTGGCCAGGGCTGCCACCCGAAGTCTCCATTGAGCTGGACATCCAAGATGGCACATTCACATGGCTAACAGTTGATGTTGGCTGTGGTCTGGGAGCTAGTCTATGGAGAGGAATACCTATTTGTAGCCTCTCCAGCTAGGCAATCTCAGAGTAAAACCAGGCAAAAGCTATATGGCTTTTTCCTGACCTAGCCTCGGGCCAAATTCAAGGACAGAAGAAATGTCAAATAATTTGTGAACATATTTTCACTATTGCCACTCTCACCAGCATGGGATTCCTCTCATATCTTCTAGAACATTATCCCTCCAGTTCTTCCCTGACTGGTTCTTGGCTATCCCCAGCCCCATCAAATCTTTTAAGTTGAGGCTGAAAATGCCTTCCTCCCATTCCTCTGGAATGGTGACTCATCAGTTCCCACCTTTTTCAGTTTGCTGCTGCAGGGCTACCTGGGTTCTGGTCTGGACCTTGCTACTATGTGACCTTGGGCAAGTAAATTCACTTCTCAGAACCTCAGTTTCTTCTCTGTAAAGTAGGAGTTAGAAACCTCACTTCACAGGCTGTTAGAATTTTATTTTAATTTTTATAAGCTTTTTAAAAAGTTTATTTGGAGAGAGAGAGAGAGAGAGAAGGGGAGGGATAGAAAGCGAGAGAGAGAGAAACTCCCAAGCAGGCCACGATCCCACCAACCGTGAGATCATGACCTGAGCTGAAATTAAAAGTTGGATGCTCAACTGACTGAGCCACCCAGATGCCCCCAGGCTGTTAGAATTCTAAAAGATAATGTAAATGGAAAACTTAGCACAACTGATGCTCCTAATTATGAAAGAAATAACTGTGGGCAAGGCATTTTCCCTCCTGGAGAATTTATTCTGAAGTGGGGATAATTCTCTTAACCCAATTCTCCCATGCGGATGAAAGAGAGTCTTAAATGGGCTGCAGGAAGAGCCAGCCCACAAGTTGAGGCTTCCTGTCTCTAACCTGGTCAGGAAGCCCCCTGCATCTATTCCTTTCTGGGGCCCCATGTGATGTGCGTGTGAGGTGGCCTCAGGTATGGCTTGGGGCGGTGCAGCACACAGGGCGGGCCATTATCTGCCCCACCAGCCTTATCAGATCCAGGCTGGCCACAACTCAGCCCCATGGAACAAAGAGGCTTTGAGATCCAGGCTGGGGTGTGGGACATGGGGGTGAGCCCCAACAGGCACATTCCATCCAGGAGGCAGAGGGCATGGGGTGGAGGAATCGCTGCCAACCCCTACCAGACAGGTTTCCCCAAGGCAGCAAGGCCAACCTCTGAGGTGGGGAGGGGGCTTCTGCCCTCCACCAAGGGCCACCATTCAGACTTCTTTGGGGGCATTTCCTGCTCCAGCACTTTCCACCAAGCCCACATCTCTGCCCCTTCCCCTACCCGAGCGGCCCCATCCCTTCACTCCCCACCCTGCTCCCATTTCCCCTTCTGGCATCCAACCACACTGGCTTCCAGTTCCTGAGCATGCCCTTCACCTCTCCACGCATCTGCTCCCAATAATCTGTCCATTTACCCTTGCCCCAGTCACTCGAGTCCAGAAGGCAGCAGCCCAAAACCACTTCCAGGAAGTGTCTGGTCATTGCTCTCATCCTGTAGCTCATCCTGTCCCCACCCCCACCTGATTGCTTTGCTCTTTGCTCTCAGCTCTCCCTTTGGCACTGTAGGGAACTTTTCTGGAATCAACTGAGCCTGGCAGAAGCCTTCAGAGGTTCATTACATATGGACTCTAGGCTGGGCAGGCAAGCCAGGACTGAAATCCAGATGTGCTGGTACCCCAGCCTTCCTCCTGTGCTAGGCTTTCTCCTAAACAGGCTTGCTGGCAACATGCCAGAAGAGTTGCCTTTTCTAGTTGGATCTCTGGGGGACAGGGAGGGAGGGATTTGCTAAATTTTTTAATGGAGGGGCTCCTATTTCCAGTTCTCACATGGGCTGCAGCAAACCAGTGCTAGCAGCAGGCCTGGTTGCCTAAAGGATTGATTGATGTATTCAGCTCCACCCTTCACAGCACAGCAATGCAGACTATCAGAAACCATCTCTAAGGAAAATGTCTTCAGGTGAGTGCAGTCCTGTGCAGCTTGGGAAGGGCCATGCCCAGGATGACTGGGTTTCTCCAAACAGGAGAGAGAAGGCTGCAGGGACAGCTAGGGGACAGGTGCCTGAGAAGGCACCTCTGCACAGAAAAGTAGGAAAGCCAGAGTGCAGTTGAGAGCAGTCTGTCCAGGCAGCTCTGTAGCCCTCCCAGCCAGTTTCCCTACTTAGTCTCCTGTACCACAACACTCCAGGTCGTTTTATCTCCACTTCTCCTGGAGGACTTGTGGACTCAGGTACCAGTGTTACATTTGCTTTGACTGGGCTATAAGGGGCTACTCTGAATCTCTTCCCCATGCACTCCTGATGGGGGATGAACAGGCAGAGAGAGCAGGATCCTGGGGAGTCCCTAGAACTTGGTTAGACCAGCCTGGGGCATTGAGGAGAGATGATATTTGGTATGGGAAAGCCCTGACTATCTCCATTACAGATGCAGACACCAAGGCCAGAGAAGAGCCATGGTCAAGGGCTCTGGGCATGGGGGAGCTGGACCTCATGTTTAAACACCTGAAGTTAACTTGAATCCTTTTTTCAACCTCATGGCTCACCCAAACTGGCTTCAATTCCTGGCCATTCTACTTCTAAACATCTACAATCCATCATCTTTCTGACCCCAGAGCCACCTCTTCAACCCAGGCCACCAACTTCTCTCTCCAGTAAATGGACTCCCTTCTTCCAGAGCTGCCTTCTCTGACTGTCCTCCACACTACACCTGAGTGAGCTTTCTGAAACAATCTAGTGTGAGCTTCCCCAATGCCAAACCCTCCAGGGCCTCCCCAAGCCCTCAGGATGAAGTCCAAACATGTGGCATACAAGGCTCTCTGTCATCTGATCACTGCCTACCTCTCTACCTCAGTTTTGTCAATCCCACAGAGCTTTGTGACACTGACCTGGTGGCAGTTCTTCCAAGCCCCCAAGGCTCACTCAAGCCCCCACGCTTCTGCATTTACTGAGTCCTCAGCTTGGACCCCTTCCTTTACTTACCTGCCATGCAAGCCCTCCTTGCCCTACCTGTAGCATCCAGGCCTCCAGGAAATCTTCCTAACTCTCAGCCTCTTTGTGGCATTCCCATAGCCCCTGTGAGATGTCGTCCAAAGCACTCAGCACACAGCATGACTATGTCTCCCCATGCTTCTTCCTCCTACCCAAGAGTTCACTGATGGCTTTCCCTCACTCTGGCACAGGACCTGACACAAGAGTGTCCAGCAAACAATAACTGAACAGGTGAATGCAGATCACAATTGTGCACACAGCAGCCTTGAGGGCTACACTTGACCCTGAGAGGAGTGGCAGGTATTGGGTCAGTAGCTGCCTGGGCCTAGGCGGCACAGTTGACCCTCCTCTGGGCCTTAGCATTACAGACACTGGGGTGGGGTAGGTTCTGGTGGGAGGGATCGGGGCCGTCATACTGCAGTGCTGAAAGATGACTTCCCTGGCTGTCTCCCCCTGTGTCTCCACTCACACAGTTCACTCAGATCTGGTCCCAGGGTTCCCAGAAAGCCACAGGGCCCCCACCTTCACTCCAAGGTTGGGTCTGATTCAGATCAGTGTTGGTTTTTTTTTTTTTTTTTTCTGAGTCTTGCAGCCTTCTCTTTCTGAAGAATAAATGTGTTTCCTAAAGAGGCCCATCTAGAACAGAAAACTCTGGGGACACCAAATGGCTCTGTATCTGCAGGATGGAGTGTGCTCAGGCCTCCCCATAAGAGAGGCAGCTGGACCTCCACAGGGGAAAATCTCTCTCATCTTCTCATTCACCAAACATATGGCATACAAGGCTCTCTGTCACCCTTCCTCTCCCTTCGCCCCCTCCCCTACCTCCATGAAAAATGTCTATAAGGGAGAGAATGTACAAATGAATGGACAAAAGTATCTTGACCTTGTACTTCCATTTTTTTCACTGTAAGTCGGTTCATGGATGTTCTGGTTCCTTTGAGCCTGGTCCATGAGCCTCTGCCATGAGTGCATTCTAGATGTGCTGACAAAGCTGATTTCCAGGCCTGAAATGCTGAGAGTGCCTTTCAGAGAGGACCCAAGTTCACCAAAGAAAAAGGCTTGTGGTCAAAACAGTGGGCCCAAAGGCCAGATGCAGGGGTGAGAACCCTGCCTCTGTCACTTGCTGTGTAATCTCAGGCAAGTTCCTTAACCTCCCTGGGCTTCTGTGTTAATCTCTGGAACATGGTAATATGAAAACATACACCACATAGTGTTCTATGAGAATGAAATAATGCTCTAAATATAAAGCACTTAGAACAACATCTGGTGATGTTTGGTCTTCATTGAATGACAGCACTTGTCATTATAGCCTGTGAAGGCCTATTTCCTCCCAGATGACACAGTCTCCAGGGCAACTTCTCTGGAGTTTTCCTCCATGGAGGTGGGGGATGGGGAAGGTAAGTCTAAGCAGTCATCCCTAACACCGTAATCTCTGTAAGAGAACAGAACCTGGGCAGTGATGTGTCTTAGCAACTGGTGGTCCATGGTTGGGAGAACTCTACTTTGTAGCATACACCAATTTTGATGGTGTGAGTAACTCTCACCATGGCCTATTTCAACTGGCTTACGAAACTTCTGAGAACTTAACAAGCATCATGCTGGACCTGGGAATCTCAGCTGATCTGTAACAAGTACAGAAAAACTTGTCTTGGCATAGAGAGACCAAGAAAAAATGAAGAAGGGTGTTACCTTGTCTTGGCCATACATTGGGCCTTCTCTAGCCTAATCAATGTTTCTCAAAGTGTGGTCCATGGATCATCCACTATTTGTAAAAATAAGTTCCTGGGCCTCACTCTGGATCTATTAAAGGCAAATTGTTTGAATGGAACCAGGCATCATTTTTAAACAAACTGCCCAAGTGATTCTGAGGTCTGAGAACGGCTGTTAGTGATCCTGAGTTATCCAAGAAGTCAGAAGAGGCCACAAGGCACATGTGAACTCTACACATACAGAATCTTCTCATACCATGATCCATTATTCACACTAAAGGATGAAAAACCTGGGTCCTGAGGAAGACTCAGGTAAGCAGGAAAAGTGCCCTGATGGGCCCAGTGAGGGTCGTTCTAGATGGGTAAAGTGACTGTGAACTAGTTACCTCAGTTCTTTCTCTGGTTTAGGGCAAACTTTGAGCTCAGCATGGGAAGGCCTTGCCTGGCACAGGGCCCAGGTCTCTGTGGTGACTTTGCTGGGCTTCTGGGTGAGGAAGGGCCTGTAGAAATGGTAGGAGCATGGGAGTTTCTGTCCTTGGAAGAAGGTGAGCACACCCTTGAACAGACCCACCCATGGCTCCAGACTGTCCGTGTGTTGGCCCTGCTCAGCATCCTAGACTCTATGGCTCTAACAACTTAAATAATTTTTATTACAAAAGGAAGAAAAGACCAAAACATCCCCAAAATTCTCCCATGGGCTTCCCCCTCCGAGCCAATAAATAAGGTGGGGGAGACTGACCGGAGAGGGGGGTGAGGGTCATGGTTCAGCAGAAGAGGGAGCGTAGCCTGGGCGGGGCAGAAGGACATCCAGCCCGCTCCCCTGGTCCCAGGCACTATGATCACATTGGCTGGAACACAGAAGTCTGCCCACTGACAGCAACCAGTCTCTGGATGTGTCCCAAGGAGTGTGGCCAGGGAGGAAGGTCATGCCTCAGGATGGCCAGACTGGCTGCCCCACCCTGTGGCCTTCTCAGTTCTGGGCAGCAGGCGTTGAGTTCAGCCAGCTCCCTGCTGGCTCCCAGGGAATCTAGCAGCATCGGCTGAGGTCCAAGCCCACCTAAAAGGGGCCTCAGACAGATGGAATGAGCCCTCCCCATTGGGGGAGGCAGGTATGAAAGATCGAAGTGAGAGCTGGCCAGGTGCGGGATCCACTGTGCCAGCCTCGAGAGGTCTCTACAAGAGAAAGATGGACCGCTCCCTCCCAACCAGCTCCACTTGAGCTCTGTCACTACCTCGAGGTGGGGTGGTCAACACTGGCATTGCCCAGTCAAGTCTCCATGGCATGTCTCTGTGAAAGAGGAGATGGTGGGAACCAGTGCCCCCCCACTCGGGTCCCTTCCAGGGCCAGTACCCTCTCGGTGGGAAGGCCTTTGGGCCGAGTTAGGCAGCTGCAGGAGGGCAGTGAAGGGGTCTTCTCAGCTCCCTGGTCCAGCCATGCCCAGCGAGTGGAAGCTGCCCTCTTCCAGCAAGAGCCGTCCCAGGCGGTAGAGCATCTGGGGGTACCAGTGCACACCCTCCCCCGGGGTCCAGCTGCCCCACGCCAAGCTGTGAAACAGTCGTAAGGGCCAGAAGGCCAACTGAGCCAGATGGTGGTCAGCCACGGCCGCGAAGCAGGAGGCCACCACATCCTCCACCACCAGTGTCCCGTGCCTAGTCAGTGGGGCATAGGCCCCCAGGGCCACGTGTGTGGAGACGGCTGCCACTCGGGCAGGCTGCAGGCCTGGCACCCCAGCCACCAGCACGTACTGGCCAGGCTGCACTTGGCTGGCAAATGTGGCCCGGAAGTGGGCGGCTGCTTCTGTGTGATTATTGGCGGTGAAGAGCAAGTGGGCGGGCGTGAGGGCCAGGCGGCGTGGGGGGTCCTGGGTCTCGATGACCCGGAAGGCCCTCAGCCTGTCTGGCTCTCGATCCAGGAAAATGAGCACGTCACTGAAGGTGGGGTTCCCATCCTCCCCCATGGCCAGCACCCGGTCTCCAGGCCTCACAGCTGACAAGGCCACACGTGCCCCGCTCTCCAGGCGCACTTGGGCTCCAGCAGGAAAGCAGCCACCTGTCTTGGCCGCAGCCGAGTGCTCTGTGGGAAGAAGGGACAGGAAGGTGTTACTGCTGTGTCACAACACCCCTCCCCAGAGCTCCTCTCGCTCCCGAAGAGCCCCCCCATCACCATATCCTGGCTCGCTGTCCCCTTCCCGTGCAGCCTCGAACACACCCGGACCCATGGTGTGACTGGCCATCCTCCCCAGTCTAATCCTTTGTCAATGAGAGGAGCATATTGTGGCTCCGAGACCCACGAGTGAGAAGGAAAGAGCCCTTCTGAAGCCTGGGTGAAGCCCCTGCCTGCTCGCCATCCTGACGACACTGTGAGGCAGTCAGAGAGGCCAGGGGTGAGCTGAGCCAGGTGGTGGTCAGCCGTGACTTGAAACTCAGAGAGCTATGGTCTCGTGGAGAAGGCACTTCACTCCTCTGGGATCTGGATGTCCTGTTATTTTTCACTCTTTGCTCAGACACTCCCCAAAACTTGCACTGTCAGGCAGACACCCCAAGTTCTGTGCCAGAGCTGGCCCTTGGAGTCCATACAGAAGTGAGAGAAGGGCCAGCCAGGGGCAGCTACAGACTTCTGGGGAGCCTCAGGGTGAATGGTTGGGCCAGGGCATGACTCAGTGGCAAGGGGCAAAATCCCCATCTTCAGTTCATGTGCTGGGTCCTCAGGTGGAGACAGGACACGGTGGCATTGGTGGGTGGGATGGTGAGCAGTGTTGTGGGTGGGAATAATGACGGAAGTGGCCACTTGGGGAGCTGGTTATCAGGCCAGTGTTAGCAGGTGAAGGGTGGATGTGACTTGAAGTAGATACAATTGGCAGGAAAGTGCTGGAGGGGAGGAGGGGGGTGGGGTCACCACAGTGTGCCCAGGTGGGTTCAGGAATAGGAAGCACCGTGCCTGGCCTCAGTGTGCCAGGTCTTCAAGTGTGACTACTGCGTGGTGCCAGCGTGGAGGGCTGTGCCCGCAGCCGGGGGTGGGGGGGGGGGGAGAGCAGACTGGCAGTCACACAGGAACCATCTGAAACATCCGTGATCAAGTTCAGTGCAGGTGACAGGGATTCCGACAAGATCTGAGGGAGAGGCAAGGCCCCAGTGCCTGCCCATTCGGATCAACAAGGCGGCCAATCTGGGAAAATCCATTTTATTGATTCCACTCTGTTTATTCTGGCCCTCATGGCTGGCTTTGCCCCAAAATGTCCAGCTTCGGGGCCCTGAGGGAGAGGTTGGGGGTGCCTGCACCCCCTGGAGGAGCATATAAAGTGCCTTAAAGGGCCTGACCTGCGGCAGGGCTATGGGTTCTGAGTCTCTTGGCCCCCGGTGAGGCATGCTGGTGTCTGGGCATAACCTGGCCCTTGGCCCCTGGCCCCACCGCCCGCCTCCATTCTGAGTCAGCTGAGTGGGGAAGCCATCTCTGTCATGGCCTGGCTTCCTCCATCTGTCCAGCTTGCTCTGTCTTGCACCTCCTGCGGCAGGCTCTGCACTGTGGACCTCGAGGTCGGCCCCCAGCAGCGCTGGGACAGGGCCCTGTCTCCCTAGGCTCCTGCCATGACACTACCAGGCAGGGGATGAGCAGGTGGTCACATGCAGCAGCGGGGAGCGACGCGGGCGTCCTCTTCCCTGGGGTCCCCGCCTCCATCCCCTGGCGGGCCTCTTCACCTTCTGGGCAGCAGTGAGCCCTGTGCCTGCCCATGCCCTGCGGCCCCGGCCCCGGGCCCAGCCCCCAGGCGTCGGCTCACCGGACTTGACGGAGCAGTGCACGTGGGCTTTGGACTCATAATACACCCAGTCGAAGCCGGCCTCCACTGCCAAGCGTGCCAGCAGCCCATACTTATTGCGGTCGCGGTCCGAAGTGGTAATGTCCACCGCGCGGCCCTCATAGTGCAGGGACTCCTCAGAGTGGTGACCGTCCTCATCCCAGCCTTCAGTCACCCGCAGCTTCACGCCGGGCCACTGGTTCATCACCGAGATGGCCAGTGAGTTCAGGCGGTCCTTGCAGCGCTGCAAGAGGAAAGCTGCAGAGTTAGGGGGAGATGCCCGCCTTCGTGCAGGTGAAGGCGCAGCCTCGCCCTGGCCTCTCCCAGGGCATCCACGGGGGTTAGGAAACCAGGGAGATTGTTCTGTCCCTCTCTTTTAGGAGAATCTGGCTGCTCCAGGGACCTGGACCGCACGGTGGCGCCACAAATCTGGAGGGCCCGCTGGGAGGTGCACCCTTGGGGCCACGACCTCTGATAAGTGATCCCTGCCTCCTACCCTCTTTCTGCTTAGACCGGGTACCGATCCCTCCACAGAGCTGGCTACACTTCTCCGGCTCCCAGTCCCTCTGTCCCACCAAGGCACCTGGAGACCAGAAACCGCCCTCGGCCCTCAGGGTGGGGATGGTAGTGGAGCCCACTGCCTGCGGCGGGCCTGCTAGGCGTGCAAGGCCCGAGGTGCCCAGTAGGTGTCACCGTAGCCTCAGGGCTGAGGCCCCCCGACTCGGTCCCGAGGCGCGGCAGGTGCAGAGCGCCCCAGCGACGTGGGGGCGTGTTGGGAGGGGAATCCCGGGTCGCCTGGATCTCTCCAGCGCCACAGAGCATTCCTGCTGGGACTTAAGATCCAAAAGTGACCCACACCCGCTCCGAGGACGCAGAAGCCCGGAAAGCATAAGCCGGTGGAAATGCTAGCGCCCAGCCAGGCCAGGCGGAGGGCGAAGCGGAGCGTCTCCCGCTGCAAGGGGCGCACGTGGGGTTGATAATCCCAGGCAAGGTTCTCCCTCAGTCCAGAGCCTTCAGCACCTCTGTGCCGCCGCTCTCAGGGAAAGGGCTGGAGAAACTAAGCCTCTGATCTCAGCAAGCCGGCTCCACGCTCTGTCTCACATGGGGTGGGAGCAGAGCCGCGCCTTGCGGGAAGGAGGAGAGAGATCGACGGTCTGTGATGACTCCCCGCGTGCCTGCAGCCCAAAGGACCCTGCAGTTGGCTGGGGGAGGGGACTGCGGAAGAGCAGGCGCTTTCACAGTCCGTGACTCGGCTGCGAGGCGCCGCCAAGTGTGCGCGTAGCCCATGTCTCAACCTACCCCCATCCCGCACAACCCGGGCCTCACAGACCCTTGGACCTGGTCTCCCAGGAGCCAACAGCGGCTACAGCCCAAGGCCTGGCCGTCCTCTGGGCAAGCAGTCTAGATGGGAGAGCACACTGCCCAGGGAGGGAGCTCCCTGTGCTCCTTACCTCCAGGCTTCTAGTCTCCCCCCCCTCCACGTCCCCGCCCAACCTAGGTCGGCCCCGGGGCCCCTGCTCCCCGCCCCTCTCCCCCTCCCCTGGGTCCAGAGCTGGGGCGCGCTGTCAATGATTGCCCAGCCCGTGGCCCGGATCCTTATCTGCATTCCTCGGCGCCCGGCCCTGCCCGGCCACCAGCCAACCTTCGGCCCCGACACCGGCCGGCCAACCCCAGCGCCAGGGCGCAGGCTGAGGGCTGTGGTGGAGCCGTTCTTTCCAAAGCACCTAGGCAATGCTGCCTGCTTGCGGGGGAAGCCCCGGGAGACCACCGAAGAAGGGAACATAGGTTTCTGATCCCTTGGACCCCAGCTGCGGGGAAGAAAGTATGCTCCCCAGTGCTTGGGTCTAGCGGTTCCTGCGAGCTTGCAGAAACTAGCTAGTGTAAGTTCTGCTCCCTCCCTCTCCCAGCATCCTAGCTCTTCTCTTTCAACACTCCCGGTCCCTGCCACCAAGCCCAGGGGTCCCCCAAGTTCGGTCCCAGAGCCCGAAGTTCTCTGCACCCCACCCTTAACCGCAGCGGCGCGGCGCGGCTCTCCGGGACAGACACGTGGGCTCTCCGGACGAGTTCCCTTTTCCACCTCCGCCTCCCGGCCCGGCTCTTCCCGGCTGTCCCTAACCCCAGACCCAAGGGAGACGCTGCTCCAGAGAGGGCAGCGCAGCAAACCAAGAGCGCGCGGGGAGGAAAGGCCCTCGGCGCCCGCAGCTTCTTCGCCCTCAGGGGTGCCGAATGAAGAGGAGCGCAGCGGTGCGGAAGGTTACGCCAGGAGGGACTGCGTGGGTCCCGAAGGCACGGGAGGCGGCCGGGTCGAGGTACCTCCGGGTGCCGCGTCTGACCTCAGCTGCCCGCGCTCTGGGGCAGTGGGGCTGCCGCCACCAGGCTCGGCCGTGGCGCTTGGCAGCGGGGAGCTCTTCTCACAACCTCCGGCGGGTCCGCGGGTGTCCGCACTGCCGGCCGGGACCCCTGGCCGGCCCATCTGGGGCAGCAGGCGGCTGGGCTTGGCGAGAGGGGCAGGTGCCAGGGGGCGTGCCAGCCAGTCGAGAAAAGGTGCCAGGGGGGCGGGGAGGGCCGGGCAGGTGGCGGCGCTTCGGCTTCGGCGCCCTGCGAGGGCGGGTCGCGCTCACCTGGGTCATGAGGCGGTCGGCGCCCGTGTTCTCCTCGTCCTTGAAGATGATGTCGGGATTGTAGTTGGGGGTGAGCTCCTTGAAGCGCTCCGAGCTGCGCGCGATCTTGCCTTCATAGCGCCCGCTGGCGCCCAGGGTCTTCTCCGGCACGTTGGGGCTGAACTGCTTGTAGGCGAGCGGCACGAGCTTGCGCGGCGGCCGCCTCCGGCTGCCCACCACCCGGCCCGGCCCGCAGCCCCGCGCCGCCGGCACCAGCAGCAGCAGCAGGAGCAGGCAGAACCGCAGTCGGGGCCGGAGCCGGGCGGGAGACATGGCCGGGGAGCCCGGGCGAGGGGAGGGCGAGGGCGCCTGGTGGGCTGGTGGGTGGGCGAGTCGACGGAGGCGCTGCAGGGGCTCAGGCGTCCGGCTGGCTCCGGGGGGCTCCAGGTGGGGGCGCCATGGGCTGCGCGGCGCGGCGCACGGCCGGCGGGACTCAGGTGCGGGGCGGGGGCCCGGGGCCCTGGCTGGTGGCGGCGCGCTGTCCCCCTCGGCGCCTCGACTCTGAGCTGCCCGGCTCGCCGGCCGCCAATAAATAGGCCGGCCCGTTTGTTTTGGCAACGCGGCGGCGGCGGGGGGCGGCGGGCGGCGGGGCTGCGGGCCGCCGGGCTGGGCTGGGCTGGCCGGGCCGGCGGGCTGGCGGGCCCCGCGGTTAGCACCCCGGCCCGGCGGTCAGGCGGCTCGGGCGGAGCGGGAGCTGCTCCCGTCTGCGGCGCAGCTCGGGGCCGAGTGAGAGGGGAAATGGAAGAGATCCGGGCTCGGGCCCCGCGCAGACCGCACCCTACCCATGTCCCTGCCTCCTGTGCGCTCGACAGCGAACCTGCAGCAAGGGCGGCACAGCCTCCTCCCCCTCGGGCGGGCGGCCCCGGCACCAGCCAGCCCTCGTCCCCGCTCGCTCCTCCGCCGCGTCCGCCCGCCCGCTGCCCTCGGCGCCCCCTGCACTGCCTGAGTTCGCCCTCCCCGCCCGGACGCGCCCCACCCCGCCTGGGCCTCGCCTCTGGGCTCCCCGCGGCTCCGGGGTGCCCCGCCAGGCGCAAACCTCCCGGACAGGAGCTGCCACCCCCACAGAGACCGCAACCCACGGCGCGGCCGGACGCGAGGGGCGGGGGGCAGTGGCCGGACCGCACAGCCGCCTACGGTGTCCCCTGCGGGGAAGTAAAGCCAAAAGGCTGGAGGCCGCTCCTAACCTGGTGCCCCACCCTGGCCCGGGAGACGCGCCCTCTCAGCGTCGTGGACTGAATTCTGTATCAATTCAAGCACAACCCACGGCCACCGGGTGTGAAGCTGCGAGTGGGGTACTCAGCCTCATGAAGAGTCAGATCGGGTTGTTTTTTGTTTGTTTGTTTGTTTGTTTGTTTGAGTTGGAAACACTATTAAAACAGAGTAAAATGAAGTTACAAAGGGACGGGCCAAGGTGTAGAGAAGAGCAGCTAAATGATGACATCAGCTGGAGGAACTGACCTTGTTAAAGACAGAGCTGCGCGGGGCTGGGGGCTGGGGGTGGGGGGCTTGCTGAGAACCGCAGCAACGACCCAAAGCTGCTGAGTGCAAGAGCTGCTATACAATTTCTCTGTTAATTCTACTTTGCAAATTCAAAAGCATAGAGAATACGTAGAGGCAGCTAGAGTCGTAAACACGGATCGTGTGTTTATTTTAATATACCATTCAGGAAAGCTGAATGAATTAGGATTTATTCTGCTAAAACAAGAAAGGGCAAGGATGTTGAAAACAAATGCCGCCACCACAACAAACGATATGATTGGGTCGCAGTGTATTCTACAAATTCAATAGAGATAGAAATAAAAGAATGAGAAATGAAGAGATTTAAACATTTCTTCATTCCAAGAATACTAACCCAGTTAAGTACCACTTTGTTGATTCTTACGTGCCTGGTACCTGGGAGCTCTTCCATATGATTATTTTAAGTACTCTACTTGCATTAGTTAATTCAAACTCACAACCTCAATTGGGCTATTGTTATTCCCCTTTTACAAATGAAGATTTTGAAGTTCAGAGAAGATAAACAAGTAGCTTCTGGCCCGGAGCAGAGAGGAAATTCAAATCCTCTACCCGCTAGGAGGGTCTGACCTCAGAGCCTTAGCTCTCACCTATGCATTGGTGCATTGGCCCTCTTTCTTGTGCAACCAGTACAGCCCGGGGGCTTGGACTGTGGTGGCTTTTCACAGATGTCCTCACGTTTTCTCTGGATGGATTTTGAGAACGTAAGTTCAGACTTGGATAGGGACCTATGATAGTGCTTAATCCAAGCGCTTCATTTACAGAAAAGGAAACTGAGGCCCACAGAAGGGAAGTTAGGATGATGCCCCCAGGAGTAGAGAGTGGCATGTCACTTGGAAACAGTGAATTGTTTCTTTTTTCCTCCCTGCGTCCCTGCCTCCCCGCCCCCCCCCACCTCCCCACCTCCCATGTTCCCCACATTGGGTCTCTTCCTTCTTTGGTATTTGGATTCTCTGTCTCCCAGTCACAGGTTTCTCCAACATTGTTTCTTTTCCTTGAAAGCTCTCAAAGAGCTTTAAGGTACATTTTCCAGAATTCAAAAACTATCCCTGCAATATCCCCACCCGGCTCCCTCTCTCCTGCTTTCTCCAGGTTTCTGGAGCAGACCGGGTCAGCACCTCTCCCAGTCCAGACAAACAGGGGCCCTCTTCTCATGGAGGTCTAAAGAAGAAAAACCTGTAGATTTCCAGGGCCATCTATTGCCATGTGTTATAATAATCTTCTAGAGAAATTTTGCCTTCTGTTCAGCCTTTCTTCTTCCCTCTCTAATACAAATTCAACTCCTTTACTCTTCTTCTGGGCTTAGAGATTAGGGTCATTATCCTGCTTATTATCCCGTCTGCATAGTCTTGAAGAGCTCTTTCAATTCACTTTCAATCTTCTTTTCTCTGAGTAAAAGACAATTTAAGATTATCTTAGAGGCTCTAACTTATAACCATTTATTAACTTTGCCATTCTTTCTCTCGTTTCTCTTCTTAAACTGCGACCCCGTTGAATTACACATCTCTGGTAAAGATCTGATCCGTGTCAAATAAGCATTAGAGCAGTGCTGAGACTGCTTGGCATCAGGGGTGCTCCGACGACAGTGTGACAGTGTGACCTCGTTGGTTTAGATAGCGCTTCACCAAGTCTAGCCCCTCCTGGGCCTGGCTAGCTTAGGAGCCGTGATCAGGGTGTGTCCTAGGAGAAGCAGATGGGAGCTAACACTTAGGACGTCTTTTCTTTACAACATGTGCTTTAAGCACTTAGTACAGTCTTCACAATAACTCTCTGTACGTAGCAATTATTATTCTCATTTTACAAATCTACAATTCTAAGGCTGTAAGAGTAAAGCCTGTGGTCCCCAAGTCAAGATTTGAACTCCAGAGCTTTTTCATTCCAAACTTACACTTTTTTCCCCTGCTCAGGACACTGGAGTGGTTCAAGATCTGAATCTCATATTTAGATCTGCCTGAGTCCAGTGCCATTCAGTGGACAAAGGGGGAGAAGAGGGCAGAGATCAGAAGCATCATAATCGCCAGGGCAATGACCTGTGGCACTTTGAATCCAAACCAGGGCCTAAAACCTTGGGTCATTTCTTGCCTGCCTATATTCTTAGCTGTTCAGTAGATGGAGGGTAGATTTAGAACTGGGCTCATCCAGGCTACCAAACAAAGCCTGGTTCTTTTTCTAGTCACTTCTAGGCTCCTGCTGGCAGTAAACCTGGAGGTGTGCCACTCCGGGGGCACCAATGGCCTGGAGTTTGAACAGCAGTGATAAAGCCTGATCAGGGCACCTCACATCTGAGTCCTGGGCCTCTTGGTAAAATCACTTTTCTTTTCCCACCTCTAGACTCCTTCTACCCCTCAATTGTCTCTATTTTGAAGAGAACAAAGTAAGATCTATTTCTTTGGATAATAGGATTCTTTTTTTTTTTTTTTTTTTTTTTTTTTTTTTGCTTACTAGAGTAAACGGAAAAACAGGTGGAAGGGAAATGGGGGGAGGAAAATACAGCATAGAACCTGATAATTTAAATATCTGTTTATTAGACTACTATGTTAGTATACTTACTCAATCTTGATTTGAACACTATAGTTCAAATAAAGTGTACTTATAGTCATATATTCATATATGTCTGTGTGTGTATATGTGTGTATATAGATATATGCATATCTACAGATACACAGATACACAGATACAGATGCACATATACTGTGCTGGTCCATACTTCTGTGATCAATGAATCTTTTTTCTCCTTATCCTGCCACTTGACCAGACCAATCCTGCTCTAAATCCATGAGTGCCGAGCCACAACCAGACAAGTTTCCGGAATGCAGTTAGCCGAATATCTTCCAATGACTTAGCGCACAGCAGCCCGGGCTCACAGAAAGCGCTCTAGGCCTGGAGTTGTCAGTTCTGCACCTGAACATGGCCTTTGATACCTTCTACCTGTGTGGCCTTAAACAAGTCACCTGACTTCTGTAAATTTTAGATTTCTTGTCTATAACGCGAACATATTATCACTTACCTTCTAGGGTGGTTGTGAGGGTTAAAAATACAAGCTGTGGGGCACCTGGGTGGCTCAGTCAGTTAAGTTACGACTTCGGCTCAGGTTATGATCACACTGTTTGAGGGTTCGAGCCCCGCATCGGGCTCTGTGCTGTCAGCTCAGAGCCTGGAGCCTGTTTTGGATTCTGTGTGTGTCTCTCTCTCTGCCCCTCCCCTGCTCATGCTCTGTTTCTCTCTATATATCAAAAATAAATAAAAACAAACAAAAAGGACAACTTTAAAATAAATTAATAAAAAAAATAAGCTGTGAAGTACAAACCTTATGTGTAATTTGTTTTTTATCCTCTGATGGGTTCACTAGCAGCAGCGGTTCTCTGATTCCTATCACCCGTCTAAGGGGAATAATATACAACAGGATGCTCATCCCTGTGTGCCCCAGGACAGTAGTGGGATTAAGAGGATTCTTTCTATTAGGGAGCATCTATCTTGTGCACACTAGTGTGAGAGGCGCATAAGGATAGAGAATGCAAACAGAAAGTAAAAGACACAGTTGTCCTCAAGAAATTCACTATTTAACTTTAAACATATTTTCATAAATCATGAAAATAAAAGACAGCTGTGAAGCTATGAATGCCACTCACAAGTGAGTATATAATAATGCATAGTAAGCTAGATAAGATGAACTTGGCCTAGAAGGATATGGAATGAAGAAGAAATTGGCCTGAGGGGCGCCTGGGTGGCTCAGTCTGTTGAACGTCTGACTTCAGCTCAGGTCATGGTCTCATGGTTCATGGGTTCAAGGCCTGCATCAGGCCCTGTGCTGACAGCTGAGAGCCTAGAGCCTGCAGATTCTGTGCCTCCCTCTCTCTCTCTGCCCCTCTCCCACTCACACTCTGTCTCTCTCACTCTCAAAAATAAATATTAAAAAATGAAAAAATTTAAAAAAAGAAGAGATTAGCCTGGGATCTTTCTTCCCATTGAATTCTTCCCACTGGTTGTCCTAGTTACTTAAGTTTTAAAATGTTTTCCATCATCTTTAGATCTTTTATTTATTTATTTATTTATTTTGAGAAAGGGAGAGCGAGAGAGGGGTGGAGAGAGAGGAAGAGAGAGAGAGAGAGAATCCCAAGGACTCTCCACACAGTTAGTACAGAGCCTGACATGGGGCTCAAACTCATGAACCTGGAGATCATGACCTGAGCCCAAATCAGGAGTCGGACGCTTAACCGACTAAGCCACCCAGACACCCTCATCTGTAGATCATTTTGACATCCATTTCATACCTGCTTCAATTCCATCTGATAATGGGGTTAGACCTCTTGGAAGGAATCAATTTTGAAGGAGGGAAAGGAATGCTTGAAAAGAATGAAGAGGATTCTCAGTGATGGGCAGTGGCCAAAGCAAAAATGATGGCACCAATGATAATGGAAACCCAAGTGGGGTGATGTAGTAAAGGGGTAAACCCAGTGTTATCTAATGTTATCTTCACAAAAGCCCTATGAAACTGACGCCATTATCTTCACTTTATGGATGAGGAACTGAGGTTCAGAGTTTGTAAGTGAGGGAATTGAGTAGGAATCCAGGCCATTTTGACTCCATAACAATCCTGGTTCTTCATGAGTGATTCTAGAGCAAGCGCCCTGGGTTGTCGACCTCTGTTCAGGTCACTCATTTTCTCTCTATATCTAGGGGACTATTTTGTTACTTTCATCTTGGATTTTTAATACATCATACTCTTTAACTTAACCATTTCGCAAACTGGTTGGGATCACTCTCACTTCAACTGTTGATTTTTTTTTTTTTTTGAGAGAGAGAGAGAGAGAGAGAATCCCAAGCAGGCTCCACACTCAGCACAGAGCCTGACATGGGACTCGATCCAATGAAATCATGACCTGAGCTGCAATCAAGAGTTGGATGCTCAACTGACTGAGCCACCCAGGTGCCCCTCTACTGTTGATTTTTTAATTCTTAATTTATTTTTTTAAGTGGGCTCTATGCCCAATGTGGGGGGTTGAACTCACAACCCTGAGATCAAGAGTCCCACGCTCCTCCAACCGAGCCAGCAGGTGCCCTTCTACTGTTGATTTTTTAAAAAAGAAGTTAGCAGTTCCACCAAATTTGGCGCGTATTCAGAAATGGAAGCAGGCTGTCTTTCAAGCCTCAGATTAGTACAGAACACATTTGGAGATCCAATTAGTCACTCAAATGCTTTGAAAGCTGGCTATTGATTAGAAATGGGAATGTCAAGTTACCTTTGCCCTAACAATAAGCTCATTACAAGGCACTTCAGAGAGATTCAGGCATTAAAGACCTTGCTTTGATGACTTTGAAAAGGTAGGAAAAAGTAGCCAGCTTGTTACGTAGAAGTTTTCCCCCTCAAATCAGAAACTAAAATTGTGGGAAACTCTTATAGACAAAAAGACATTTATACAAATATATAATTTCGTATATGGTTAATAACATGTTTATTAACTAATGGGCTCTATTTCTACCCCAGTGTCTCTATTAGGGAAGAAATTCGTTGCTTAAAGAGAGTCTTGGAAAGTACTAGTTCAATGTATGATCCGTAAAGGGGAGGGTGCTAATCTTTAATACTCAAGCAATGCTCCTCTGTTTTCTGGAACAGGGTCTGGATTGGCCCACTCACACCCTCTCACCAGTCTCTCTTGGTATGGATAGCACCCTAAGGATGCTGGTCATGTATCACCAAAGAAAGCAAGAAGGGATCCTGTCCCTGACTTTTTATAACTGGTATTCTTAGTTTCTGCAAAATGACATCATTCCATTATGGTTCTAGCTAACATAAATGCATTTAACCAACACTCTTGCCTACTGTTTGCTCCTAACAAAAAAAAAATACATTAATTTATGTCTACAAATTTCTAAAATTGCTTCCAGATACTACCAGTGTGGAGGGGTGTGTGTGTGTGTGTGTGTGTGTGTGTGTGTGTGTGTGATCATCTTTCTTCACATATCCACTCACAAATATTTTTGAGCGCCTATTAAGCACCAAACACTGCACAAGGTGCTTGGGATGTGAGAGAACCAGAAAAACAAGAAAAGATTCCTGACCTTCTGGAGCTTTAGTCCAGTGGGGGGAAGCAGTAGGGAGACCAACAATTAAAGATAATGTAAAAATTAGGAAAATGCATAAGGGGACCGGAAGAACTATGAGCACAAACTGTAAACAAGGGAAGAAAAGGACTGGGAGGGCAGTTAGCCTTGGGGAGGGTGAGAGGCTGGGAGGCAGGTGGCTCTGGTAAGTGGGGCGGTGAGGGGAGGTCTCACTGAGGTGTGACTTGAACCAAGACCTGCAAGAGGTTTTCAACCAAGAGGATGTCTAGGCAGAGAAAACATTCCAGGCAGAGAAAATGGCATAAAGCAAAGGCCTAATGCACTTGCATATAAAGGAATAGCCAAGAGACCAGTGTGATGGAAGATGAAGCCAGGGGGAAAATGGAATAAGCTTGGCTTTTTAATTGCTGATCATGAGTATGATTTTCAACCTTTTTATAGAGCTCATAATGAAGATAATTTTCCCTTTAAAGAGATTTGTTTGGCATGTAGACATGGACACAATATAGTCAAGTAAAAATAAAATCAGGGAACAAAACAATATTTATACATAGGATTCTTTTAAACTTTTTAAAACAGAGACATAGCATGGCTCTCACTTTCTACTTTATACAGTTTCGGAAAAAAAATCTATCTTTGAATTATCATCTTTGGGTGGCAGGCTTCTTGAAAACAGGAGATATGTCTTCGTGGCCATATAGCAAGTAGCAAAATAACCCTGTTGGTGGGGATGATGGTAAGCACTCGGCATATACAGGATTTGAATCAAAGCATGTTTAATTGTATCTGTTTCTTGTTGCATATGGGTTTTTCTATTTCGTTCCTAACATATTTCCTCCACACCTGTGCCTTTCTTTGAATTCCTTTGTGATGATCTGGAACTTCCCCATTGACTTCCCCATTTACACTTCGAAGCTATGTACAGCACAAGGTTTAAGCCACCAACCTGGCTCCTTACATCCCCCTTCCTGGTCAGTAATACAGCCTGTTCTCTGGATCTTCCATTAGGGATCTTTCATCCCATTCAATTCTTCCCACACTAGTTGTCCAAGATACTCAACTGTTGAAATGTTTCCCATCATCTTTAGATCATTTTGACATTGTTTCATAGCCTGCTTCGACTCCATTTGATGATGGCCATTAAGGTGTTTTTAAGATCCCTATCCAGGGGCGCCTGAGTGGCTCAGTCGGTTAAGTGGCTGACTTCAGCTCAGGGCATGATCTCACGGTTGTGGGTTGGAGCTCCGTGTCGGGTTCTGTGCTAACAGCTCAGAGCCTAGAACCTGTTTCGGATTCTGTGTCTCCCTCTCTCTCTGACCCTCCCCTGCTCTCTCTCTCTCTCTCAGAAATAAGTAAAACATTAAAATTTTGAAAAAAAAAATCCATATCCAGAAGCGTACATATCTCTTAGAGTCTCTCTCCCAAGAACTATTTTCCAGATGTCTTTCTGGTGGGAAGGTCAGCTTCCACGAAGTGGTTCCTGCTTTAGAATGGTTTTGGCGACTGACCCACAGGAGCCATGGCAGTCCCTGAACTATCACATGGCGCTGTAGGTGAGAAATAGCAGCTACTTTGGTGTTGCTCTATCCTCACCCTACGTGACTAGATTACATATAGTTTCATTTGGCACTGTTCTGCTGTTTTCATTCTTCAAATCCTAAAAATGCGCATACACTTTGACCGTTCAATAGTCCAAGGTGCTGGAGCTGGGGCCTCCCTGTACTTCACCTCCCTGGTGACACCTCCGAAACCAGGGTGGCTGTGACTTGTGCCCAGTGCACCCTGGGTGCATGACGGCCAAGTACAAATTTGCGGTTGGCCGTTTCTCCAGTCAGGTGCTCTACATGTCTGCAAGAGGAACGTCCTCCGCCTTTTGCTGAACGTATCACTCTGCTAATTTTCCCCTTAGCACAGTCCAGATGCTCCGTCTTCTTTTTGATTCCAAATGCCATTGTACAGGTTACTGTGCCCTCTGTCCTACTATTCTGATCATGTAAATTATGCTGCCACATTGAACTGGTACTTATTAAAGACAGCAACATTAAAGGACATTACCACCAGCAGAAAACCACGCAAGTTGGGGTATCAGTATCACCTCCATACATCATCAGACTATTACTATTTACATTGCTGTTATATCAAGTTACTAATGAAACAGAAATACTTGTTACCAATTCCTCTTCCCCCAACCAGGGCCTTCCCGGTCCTCCCATATGTGACAAAGGACCCACTGGTATTGCTCTGTGCCCTGGCAGCACCAGGCAGCAGTCATAAATGAACTTGGCAGTCTTTCCCCCTCATGTGGCAACAGTCTTTTTGTCTTGAATATGGGATCTCTTTACTGCCCCCCCCCCGGACCCCCAACAGTACTGCTCTTGACCCTTGACCATAGACCCAGACCTTGCAGGGCTTCCCCCTCAGCTCCAACTCTGTTCACCACTCTGCTCACCCTTCAAGGCCTGGGGAAGGAGGGGAAGAGCAGGATGGAGCGTAGTCAAGAGGATTACCCTTCCCCTACTCCATTCTCCCTTCTCCTGTCACCGATTTCTGACCGGCTGTCGATCCTATCAGGGGTCCATAAAGCGAGGAGGACTCTGGCCCGGGAGAGGGGGGTAGGGGTTAGGCAAACAGGCCAGGGAGGCAGTTGGTTGAAGTTTAACCACAATATTCTTGGTCTCTATTGTTTTGAGTGAGGCCCAATATTTCCACAGCAGGATTATAGAATCTGATTAACCATGTTAGACAACAATGCCGAGCTGGGATGGGCTTCCCCTTCCAGCTGCCAATATGAAAAAGTAAATATAACACCCAGATTTCAGAAGGGACTCCCAGCAGCCCCCAAGCCCTACTCCCCAATTCTAACCCTGCTTCTGCTTTGGGCCCCCAAGTGAGGGGAGGAAGAGTGTGGTGCTGCATGCTCCTTTAACTCCTGGCCCTTGGCCCAGCAGGACAAGTAATCCTGGCACAATCTTCCCAGGTGAGTCAATGGCTGTGTGCTCCCCACACCCTGGAGTCCTTCCAATGCCTCTTCCGGGTTCCCCTAAGCTGGCCCAGACTCTCAGGAACCCATGAGAGTTAGGTGCTGAGAGGCCAACAGTCATTCAAAGGGTCCAGGAGTGTAGAAAGCACAACAGAAGTTGCTGGGCTCCAGGACAGAGAAACCAAGTGCAGATAGGAGTTAACAGCTTGGAAGAATGATTGAGCCTTTGCTGGAATGCTGTGGTGCCACCCAGTGACTTCCCCTTGTGCCAGGGCAAAGTAATGCCACCTCAGAATTGAGGGGAAGCATAAGAGACCACCATAAAGTCGAGTCTCGGGAGACGGAAAAGGATTCCTCCAAGGGTCTGGGATGAAAGACGGAGGATAGATGGGCTTCTAGGTTAAGTAGTGAAGGATTCCCAGGTCTCCTCACACACACACACACACACACACACACACAGCTACCTCATACTCTCCCCATCAGGAGGTTTCCCCACAGGGTGGGATCTTCTGAGACCCTGTCTGACGGCACATGGGGGAAAAAATAGAGCAATAAGGAACACACAAAAAGAATAACTGGTAGCAGCTTCCAGAAGGGCATGGCAGTTAGGGAAAACTCTCCCTCCAAAGTGGAGCTCCCTTCCCTTCTGGCATTTCTCTCTGTAACTGAGTGCCCAGCATAACCCACTGCAATTCGGTGAGCCCACACATTTACTGATGTTGGTTAACAGGGACTAGGAACTCAGGGCCATGGGCTCTGAGTCTGGAGGCTTCCCTGTAGCAGGGTCACTTCTCCTTTTGAATAGTTTCTTCCTCAGGAAAGCTAGAATATAGAAAATACTTCAAGACAGAGCTTAGAAAAGCATACAACCTGTGGCACCTGGCCGGCTCAGTCCATAGAGAACTCAACTCTTCATCTTGGGTTTGTGAGTTTAAGCTCCACATTGGGTGTAGAAATTTACAGGACAGGACAGGACAGGACAGGACAGGAAAGGAAAGGAAGAAAAGGAAAAGAAAAGAAAAGAGAAAGGAAAAGAAAAACGAAAAGGAAAGGAAAGGAAAGGAAAAAAAGAAAAAGAAAAAGGAAAGAAAAGGAAAGGAAAAAGAAGGGAAGGGAAGGAAAAGGAAGGGAAGGGAAAGGCAAGGCAAGGCAAGGCATACATCCTGGTCCTATCAAAACCCAATTAACATCAAGTTGCATCCTTTGGTAATATAATACCACCACGGTGATATTTTCTGAGTTAGGGTTAAAAACTGACCCTGTTCTCAAAGAGTATAATCTAATGAAAGGATGGAAACGAAAGGCACATAGGAAATATGTATAAAACACAGATAGCATTAATAGCACAGATAGTGAAGGAGTAGGTAGAACTGATAATATGACTTTATCGCATCATGAGGAAGGCTTACCAGGAGGATTTTAGGTTTCCCCTGTACTCTGTGGAGCAAATCTTTTTAGTTTGGTAAACAGGAGAAAATGGAGGACAGAATGATTAGAGAGAAGGAGCTGCCCCCAGTGACAATATCAAGAATGAGACTAAGTTGTTGCTTTCCATCCCCTTCCTCCTGCCATCTCAGTTCAGAGAATGACACATGAGGCTCCTGCTCATCTCCCAGCAGACAAGTGCAAGGGGAGGTAAGGGCGTGGGAAAATTGGAGGTTTTAATGAATAGGAAGGCAGAAAAGGGGGCTCAAATGTACCACCAGATAAGATTAAGCATCAGTAGGGCTGAGTATTCAGGACAGTTGACCATCTTTCCTTTCCCCAAGTGCTCCCAGTAGGTGAGTTGCATCAGCCCTGTGGAAGGACCTGGTCTGACAGGGACAGATTCTTCCCTGGGCTGGAGTGCAGGAACACAACTCTCTCTTTGCTACCTTACACCCGAGGAATTCCAGGGCGAGCTCCTCGAGGTTCAGTAGGAAAGTGGAGACTAGAAGCTCCTTCCCTCCTTCCTTCTGAAATCACTTTGCCAGCCTTTGGAAGCACTCCTTGATCTGGGAGACTGGCTGACCAGGGGCCACAATACAGAGAGAATGACCCCTGTGGGATTTTTCTAGGAGGCGGCTGGGGCTTTGCCTTTGAGGCTGCTGGGAAAGCCCTCAGTAAGGGCTAACTAAAGGAGATGCTGCCCAGCTGGAGTGCTAAGGGATGAAGATTTCCCTTCCAGCAAAGAGCTTGCCTGTCCCAGCTGACTGTGCGGGGGAGGGGAGTCAGCCAGCCGGGCCAAGTAGGCCTGGCAGCCTAGGTGGCGCTATTTCCCTATTTTTAGGTCAAGTTGCTGCAGGAACTTCCTCGAGGTCCCTAGTCCTGCTCCTGGTTTGCTGGCTTGCTCGTGTAAACCACCTTATATTATTTTTTTTTCTAAAAATACTCCAAAGCAATTGAAAGAGTCCCTTCTCCCACCAGCCAGCCCTGGCCCCAGCCCCGGCCCCGGGGAGCGGGCGGGTAGGCGGGGAGGTGGGCCACTGCTTTATTAAACACAGGGAAAACTAATATTTACGGAATAAAATTTATGGAGCAGCCACGAGAATTCAACCCTTTTATGTGCATGTGGGGTGGGGGTTGGGCCGGGCTGGGGGCCTCAGGGAGGGGCCCAAGCCAGGGGGCAGGGCTGGAATACAGCCTGGTGAGACCAATTTGTCCAGGCAGGGATTTCCCTGGTGTTGCCCAGGGATTCTCAACCACCACCCCTTGCTCTGGGGGGCAAGGGTTTCGGGGCAAGAATACCTGAGGCAGAGTGTCTGGGAGCAACGTTTCTCCAAGGATGTGTTTAGGCAATATCGCCATGCAGCCTGCCACCTCTGGGGTAGAGGGGGTCAGTGGCAGGGAGATCATTAGGCATGCTCCTAACCTTTTCAAAAAGTCACGCATTCTTTTGAGAACATGAAAAAGTTATGCTCTTAGAATTTTTCTTACAATTTTAGGGGGTTCGCAAACCCCTGATCCCCTTCTGATTAAAAATGCATGCTCTTGAGGCCATGGTTTTAGGGCAGAAGGATTATGCGGGGTGAAGAACCCTTATTTTTTTCCCCACTTGCTGGGGAAGTCTTCCTATTTTCCATGTGGTCTCAAATCCTATAGATGCTGAAATCTGGCTCTCTAAATTGTATCAAAAAGAAACTAAAGAACAAAGCGAGTCATCTGATAGATTGTTTTCACATAGTCCTCAGGTTGCTTCAGTGAGTCACGATAGTGGGGCACTGTGGTCTGGAGGTGAAGAGTTATCGGTGGTGCCTGGTAATGAGCCCTGGTGGAGTTCTCAGGCTGGGCTAGTCAGTAAAAGCACGGGGGTCCTGGAGTCCCACAGTCCTAAAAGGCCCCTGCTGTGAGGAGCCGATGGGAACTACAGGATCCTATGGAAAGGAAGCAGGGTCACAGGAGAAGGACAGTCGCAGTGGAAGATAGGAAAGAAGGCCTGACGCCCTTCCTGGAAAACGTTTTCTGTAATGCACATACGGATGCGGTGAAGCACTTAGGTCTGGGTTCAAATGCTGGCTCTTACTATTAGCTGTGTGACCTTTGATAACTCATTTAATCACTTCAAGACTGTGTTTCCTATGGGTTAACAGTATCTTCCTCATATGATGCTGTGAGGATTCAATGACAGGTAGTTATTAGAGTACTTTGTATAAATTAACTGCCCAGTAACTTTTAGCTGCTTATTATTATCGCTGTTCTTACTGTAATCATTATTATTTTATTATTGCTTGGATTGTCCTCTTCCCCATGACTTGACATAAGAACAGAAACACCCATCCTAGACAGAGAAGACATGGGAATGAGGAGGCATTTGCCCATCATAATAAACCAGAAAAGTCCCCCGTGGGTTCTGCCCCCCACTCCTTCTTCTACCTAACAGTTCCCAGTGAACATCTGAGTTCTACTTTCCTTCCTGTCTCTCCTAAATAATATTTCAGACGGTCTTGCCCATAGAGAAAACCTAGGAGAGAAGGCCACAGGACTTTGCCAATCCTGGTCTGCTAAATCTTGCCAGATCTGTCCAAAGAGCTGACTTTTTAACTAAGATTCTGCCTGTTTCATACAAATTTTGCCTTTTTTCCTGCTAAGCACTATTCATTCTCTAGGCCAATTCAGTTGTCCCAGAGAACTCTGGCCATTCCTGTTCCCTGCTGTCCTATCTTCTTGAGTTCTTCTAGTTACTATGTTATTTGAAGTGGCATGAAGGACGGGAAAGTAAAATTCCTTTCTCTCCCACTCCAGCGGGAAACTACCTCAGCCCTTGTGCTCGGAGCTCTTTATAATTTCAGTCCCATGCTGTGGTTTAGTCTGTTGTCTATGCCTTGGAAACAGACAAAAAAACCCAAAAAAACACCCCATATGAAGTTGAGCAAAGGAGAGCAGCAGCAATCTGTTCTGTGTTGTACCCACCATGGAAGGAGTCCTCCAGATCAAAGTTCCCAGATGGAGGCTTAGCTCAGGCCACATAAGAGAAGCATGAGGAGAATGTGAAGGAGAGGTTGAGGGCCTGAACTTCACCTAGAGACAACAATGGGTGGGGCCCAGTAAATAGGTTGGTTACGTGTTCCACAGAATAAGCAATCTCGAAAGCAGGGGGATGTGAGTGCTTTTTATTCCATGCTGACGAGAGAAGTGGATCTCCGAGGAGCACTGGAACCGGCTAGGGGCTCTTAAGAAAGGTGGACAGGCTTCCTGAGCATGTTGTGTCTTTCTGCGGACTTGCCCTGTCGTTGCCTAACATCCATGGCAGGACCCTAGGTCTGGAGAGCCTCCACCAAAAGAGAGGGAGGTATGGGATTCTCAGAAGCTGGCTTTCACTTGGATAGGGAAGGCCAATGGCCAACGGGTTAGAGCCAAGATTCCCTCGGTTAACAGTACCCATGCCTTTCAACATGGACTTCAGCTATCTTGCCCCTGCACTGGGGCCTCTGACTATATAACTCTGTGTCAGAGATACTCCTGACATGAGAGCGCCTTTCAGGCTGACGTTAGGAAACTCTTCTCCAAGTCCATCCTCAGCAGTTGAGACAGCGACAGGTTAACTGAAGAGCCCCCTCAGCTTCTTCCTCTTGACCTTTGACAGCTGAGGTCGCTTCACGGGGCCTGAAGGACCCTAGAAAGAAAAGGAATCCAAGTTAGTAGAGGTTTTGAACAGTTCCACTTAGCTTAGGTTGCTCCCCTGAACTCTGGTTGGGATGAGAGGCGGACACAGGTGTTCTGAAGTCTCTGTCAGGCCGTGAATGTGACACAAGACCCTATGCAATGTGTACGTCCCTTCTCCCCCAGGGAACAACCTCCCAGACTGTCACTGGAAGTGGGGTAAGGGAGAGAAGGGGTCAAGGTCCCTCAGTCAGTACTGGAATTGTAGAGAAGAAATACCAAGGTAAGATGCATAAGACCATGACTCTCCATGTAGAAACCCACGATCTGGAGGCCTGGTCACAAATATCCTCCAGGATTTGTGTAGTATTAAGGCAGTGTCAATGAGGTGACCACTCCAAGGGCCTCTGGCTCAGGGACTACAGGTGCCTGACTCACTGTGGGCTCTTTCTCAGGCACTGGGAGGGATGGTGCTGAGGAGACCGGCTCTTTTGGCTGGTTCAGAAGCTGGTTTTCAGTTCCCTGTGGGGAAGAGGCACTGCTTGAGGGCTGAGGATCTCCTGAAATCAGAAAGATCAAGAGAAGACAGTGACAAGTGTCTTCTTCTTACCAGGAAAGCATTAATTAGCACTTACCAAGCATTCTGATAAAGGCCAGGGTTTTGTACTAAGATATAAACAGACAGAAGTGGCCACAAATCCAACTTCCAGCTGACTTTTGGAAAGCCCTGTGTCTGCTCTGAAGATTCCCCAGGTCCACTTCAACTGGGTAGGACAAGAGCTTCTTTGACTCAAAACAGCCAACTGCTCTTCAACAGACATTTCCTACCACGTCTCAGGTAGAGAGATAAACCTTTCTCCTGGTCCTCGCACTAATTCTCCTAAGCACCTAGACCAGTTCCAACAGAAGTTTCTGCGATGATGGAAATGTTCTGCATCTGTGCCATCTGCCTTGGTAGCCACTGGCCACATGTGGCTATTGAGCATTTGAAATGTGGCCAAAGGAGATGTACTTTGCACTTTATTCATTTTTATTAATTTAAACTTAAATTATGACTACCGTATTGGACAGCACAGACCTAGAGTTAAAACCTACTTAACTCTAACCCCAGGGAGACCAAGAACCTCGGAGCTACTCACCAGCACTTTGATGCTCCTGTCTCACTTGGATCTCCTGTCTGGTGACTGCCACATACAGACTCTGTAAATTCATGACAAAGGGTCTTCCATCACCTATGCTGCATGCCTCTGGTAGTTTCTATAGGGGAGAGGAGATGCTGTCATTGGTTATACTCTGTTGCCAGAAAAAAAGGAGTTTGATAGCCCACTGGCAGAAATGATGTCAACCCCAAAAGACTTTATATAGGGAAGTTAGATCCAGTATAGGACACCCATATCCATATATTGCTGGGAACAATATAAGACCTCTTGTGAGCTCCTCTCGTCTGAAAGGCAACTCCAAGAGTCTATCTTTAATTCCCCCGATATTAAAGTCTATTATATTTTCCTATAAATACCCCTAGGGTACCCATGGGTCTCTGGGCTCTTTCTCCCAAAGGGATGACCTCTTTGAGGACTGTTTTAGGAAATCTTCTTCCCTAAATTGTCCCTGAGCTGTACAGATGACTGTTTTACTTAAATTCATTCCTACAACTCCACACTAGAGAGAGAAAAAGGATGAAATCCAGGAAAGCAGAGAAAGAGCAAAATGGGAAGGACAGACTGAGAGACAAGACTATAAATTACGGAGCTGTGAAGTTCAGACAGAGAAGATGGGAGAACTAAATTTTGCAAAGCTTCGAAGCCTTCCCTGCCATTTTACATTTCTTACTGCAATCCCATGGTGCTTTACTACAATCCCTGAACCCGCAAATGGGGGTGACAGCTCCCCCAGGAGGGGAGAAAATTGGTTCTTGAGGAGTAAAAACATCTTACTCTTTTAAAATTTTTTTTTTTTATGTTTTTATTTAATTCTAGTAGAGAGAGAGAGACAGCGTGAGCAGGGGAGGGTCAGCGAGAGAGGGAGTCACAAACTGAAACAGGCTCCAGGCTCTGAGCTGGCAGTCAGCACAGAGCCCGATGCGGGGCTCGAACCCACGAACCGCGAGATCATGACCTAAGCGAAAGTCGGACGCTTAACCGACTAAGCCACCCAGGCGCTCCACTCTTTTAAAGTATGAAAGATCAGGGCACCTAGGTGGCTCGTCCATTATGTGTCCAACTCTCAATTTCACCTCAGGTTGTGATCTCACTGTTTGTGGGATCTAGCCTCACATGGGGTTCTGTGCTGACAGCATGGAGCTGCCTGTGATTCTCTCTCTCTCTCTCTCTGTGCCCCTCCCCTGCTCATGTGCGTGCACACACACTCTTTCAAAATAAATAAATAAACGTTAAAAAAACTTTAAGTATGAAAGATAAGACATACAGAATTTCAGTATATCTGTGGGATTAAAATTTCTTGAGAGGGAGTGATTAGGAAAAAGTGTCTTAAAAGGTTCCTTATGGGGAACCTGGATGGCTCAGTTGGTTGAGTGTCTAATTCTCGATTTCAGCTCAAATCATGATCTCACGGTTCTTGGGCTCAAGCTCTGCGTGGGGCTCTGTGCTGAACTCGAGGAGCCTGCTCGGGATTCTCTCCCTCCCTGTCTCCCTGCCCCTCCGCCCCTGTCCCTCCGCTTCAAAGTAAATAAATAAACATTTAAGAAAGGTTCCTTAGCAAGGTCAAAGTGACAATGAGAAAAAAGTTGAGAAATACCACTATCATCACACTCTGTTTCCTTCCTTGTGAATGAACCATGCATTTATATCTACAGGAAACTGCTTTGCCTAGTTCAAGTTTCATACACTTGGCTTAATGGCTGAAGATGGAAGAAAGGCAAAAAAATTAGGTGAAGGAGTATGGTATTCCATGGTCCCAAGCCTGGCTGCACTTCAGAATCTTGGAAAGGACCCAGAATTACTTCCCCTGTCCCTGTGCATGCAAAGAGTCATGGTTCCCAGCCAAGCTAGCAGGTCTCTGAGAGCCGTGCCAACAGCTCACATGGGCACCAACCCAAGCATCCTGGATTGACCCACATCTTGAGTCAAGGGCACTTGCTCTGTGCTTTAAGGGCATTCTTTTCTGAAAGCCCACCATGGGCAAAGGATGGAAGAGAGAAAGTAGGAGAAGCAAGCAGTGAGGTAGTTGCTGAACCACAGTCAGGAGTATCTTTCCCTGAGTAGGGTGGTGGCTGACAAGCTTGTTGTTGATGCCCAGGAAATATAACACACTTGTACTCCAATCCTACTTCCATAAGGACTATATCAGGCTTGGACTTTCACTGGAAACCACAGATAACAAATCAGGAGACTTACGTCAAAACTTTGCTTCTAGCCAATAATCACATGAGGAGTAAAACAGCCGTGAGGAACAAGCTGAAACAGGGAAGGCAAACTATCAGGCCACACACCTCTGCCTCACCTCACTCTCCTTAATGTCAGCTTCTGCAAGCCACCTCATCCAGCAGAGCATCCTCTACTCTACAGCCAAAGAGCCCTGACAGTGGAGAGGTCAATAGCTATTCTCCTTCCTATGTCTCATGTCTCCAGATTGCTCAAGAAATGTGGGCTCACAGGGCCCCTGGGTGGCTCAGTCCATTAAGCGTCTGACTCTTGATTTCGGCTCAGGTCATGATCTCGAGATTCGTGAGATCGAGCCCAGGGTCAGGCTCCACTTGGGATTCTATCTCTCCCTCTCTCTCTGTCCTTTACCCACGCATGTGTGCACATGCTCTCCCTCTCAAAATAAATATTTAAAAAAAAGAAAAGAAAGGTGGCCTCTGTTGGGTCTTCCACACACAGCTTGGTGGGCACAGTGCTGTCTAGATGAATGGGCTAGGCAGGATGTAGGCAGTCCCAGGTCACCCCCTCCTGCCCTTTCTATGGAACTAAACAGACTCATGAATTTTCTAGGGTGATTTTTAGCCAGCTTCTGTATTGAGTCTCAAAATGGAAGGCCACTAAAGCCAGTGCTGTCCTGAACATAAGTCCAAATACAGAATCTGTATCTGAGGCCTTCCTCCATCCTCCCCTGTCTCAGGGAGACCTGGTCCTGCAATTGTTGCTAAAAGTCACCACACCTGAGTATCCTCCGAAAAGTACTACAAAGAGAATATGGGTACGTTTCCTGAATACTTATTACGTGCTAGCTATCATTTTAAGAATTTAAATGTTATTAACACATTATGTCTTATTCACTGCTATTTCCCTGGTACCTAGAACAACTGTAACTACTTGTGAATTGGGGCGCCGGGGTAGCTCAGTCGGTTAAGGATTTGGCTCTTGATTTTGACTCAGATCATGATTGCATGGTTGTGGGGTTGAGCCTTGTGTCAGGCTCTGCACTGACAGCATGGAGCCTGCTTCAGATTCTCTCTCTCCTTCTCTCTCTGCCTATTCCTATCATGCAGGCATTCTCTCTCTTTCAAAATAAATCAATAAACATTAAAAAAAACTATATGTGAATGAATGAACATGGCAAGCAATAGTATGATCCCCTTTTACTGAGGTTGTTTCAACTGGTAAGCAACGGAGCAGGATTAGAACTCGGATAGGTGGGCTTTGGGGCCCATGCATATAGTGACCACCCTGCTTATTTCTCTGAACAGCAGAATTTTAGTCAAAAGGGCAACCCAGCCTTTCCCGGGATCACAGCCCTCTCTGCCTCACATCGCTGTTTACTTGCCTAAACTCCCATCCAGCTCAGGAGCAAGCTCTCTCAAGGAACAAGAAAGCAGGGAGCAGACAAAATGGAGGTGCTACCTGAGAAGCTGGCTCCACTTTGAACCCTCAGGGGCTGAGGCCATCCCTCTATCCTATTCCAGCCTTTCCCATCATCACTGATTCCGCAGGCATTATCCTCACAACATGCAAGGAGAAGGAGGTGGAGAGGCTCCAGCTTGGGAAGGAGGAACATTAGCTCCAGGGAGGACAATGGCAGGGGCGAGCTGGGGCAGGCGGCAGAGATCAAAGGGAGAACATGGGGTCAGGACTAAGAAAAGTAAACAGCAGTGCCCCCTGCCATAAGTACGAAGGAGCCAGGAGCAAGGTGTACCAGCCAAACAGCGGGTCACTGCCCAGGGTGGGGAGGGGAAGAAGAGACAGGTCGGTCTACTGTATAATGTGTTCATCCCATTAACCCAGAATCAATGCTATGCAGCAAAAAGCTATTGAGATTCTACCACCTTCCAGGCATGGCAGGACTGGGGCGAGGGGGCAAGACGTGTACCCTTCCCTCCTCGGAACAGGACTGAGTTAGTCTAAGACAAATAAGAGTCTCTGCCTCAAAGAGTTTATGTTTAGGTGCAAGGAATAGGCAGTTTAGGGTTTTTTCCAAGTGTTGTGCTATCACAGGGTTCTAAACAAAGAGTAATAAGAATCCAGAGAAGAAGAAAGGGGAGGAATTTGAGAGTCTCCCAAAAAGTCTGGGTGGGGAGGGTGACACCTGGCTAGCCTTGCAAGGTTAGACTGTGAAGCTGGGGAGGCATGTGAGGCACAAAGGTGTGAAAAGACAGGACGTGTTGAGGTATCTTACGGGGAAATAGGACCAGAAGGCTAAATTCATACCCACCAGATTGTTAAGGGCTTCGGTTTTTTTTGAATTAAGGATATGCCCAGGGGAGTTTCCTTTTGTTTTGCGAAGTGGCTTTCTATACTACACATGTGCTTGCCAAGGCTTGCTTGACTCCCAGCAAATCAGGAATCAGGGCCGGGGGTGGGGGGGGGGGGGCGGTCAGAAGCATCCTCTGAGTTGGCTTCTGCAGGCTTTCGGGGACATTCAGTACCTCTTCACTAACTAACTGCTACACTGTGACTGTCAGTAGTCACAGAGCGACACTTCTGTCCCATCTCCAGTTTACTGGGACTTCGGCCCCTGCCGTCTGGCCGCATCAGAAGCTTTAGGAAAAACAAAGCTACAGATCCTGTAAGGCATTTTATTTCCCCTTCTTTTCCCTACTACAGCCCATTTCAGTTCCCAGCGCCCAACCTCCCCCTCGGTAGTGGAGCTGTGTCTGTAGCTCCCATCACTGTGAGGTCTTAAACTCACTTCCGGGAGGCCAGAAATTCCAAGGCTCCCTCCTGCTCTCTGATCCTAGCAGGGTCTGCTGGAGAGATCTCAAATGCCCCTTTCCATTAGAAATAAGAGGTCAGATGTCCAGCCCCACTCCCCACCTCCCTACCCACCCTCACACTGCCTGCCCCAACTCCAGCCCTCCTTTCCTCTGAAGCTGATTCAGAAAAGAAACTTAGAATCCTGAGTAAGGAAAGGCTGGACCCTGACCGGCAGGAGCTTACCCTACTCAATAGGGGCCCCCAGCCAAGGAGACTGGGTGTAGGGGACAAAAGAGAAAAGGGAACCAAGCAAACTGGAACTCCCAAGTGTCAGTCTTCAGTGCTAGCACCAGCCCCAGCTCCCAGCGCACCCTCCTCCCCACCCCCTACAAACTGTACTGTCACACCCACCAGGGCAGGGCCCCCAAAGCACCACTTCCTAAGGGTAGTTCTTCTCTTCCCTCATGCAACCTGTTAAACTCTGCCAGGACCCCTCACAAACTTCCTTGCCTGGAGAAAGCAAGTCCCAGTTTAGGAAATCATGGTAACTTCCATCATTAGCTCTGCTTAGGGTTAAGGGCACATTGGAAAATTCTAAGGTCTCACATTACCAAAGGGTTACCAAAATAGAGAACGGAGAAAAATGGTTTAGGAAGAGGACTCTAATGAGAAAGACTAACAAACAGAACTCCCCAGTGCTCCTCTCCACCTTCAGTCCAGTCACCCAACAAATATTTACCAACCATCTACGGTGTTCAGGATGATTGAGATGCTTGGGGATATGAGATTGAACAAAAGAGATAAAAAAAATCCCCTGCCCTCTTGAAGTCTACATTCTAGAGAGGTGGGGGATCAACAACATATAGCTACTTAAAACATATGCTCGATCAGATGGTGACAGCACCATGGAGAAAAATTGACCAGGACAGGTGTTATCGGATAGGGGCAGGACTGTGCTGCAATTTTTATCGGAGGCCAAAGAAGGCTTCACTGAGAAGGTTAATAATTTTTAATGATCCAAACAGAAGTGAGAGAATGATCCACATGGCCAGGTCAAGGGACCAGATTCCCAGTTTGCCCGGGTCCAGCCCCAGCTTGTGCCTGTTGTCATTTATTCATAGAGGTCCCTTTCTCTCTGTTTAGGTCCTAGTTTGCATGATAAATTAGACAGTCACCCTGTATCAGAGGACTAGCATAGCAGCTATGTGGGTGTGTGTCTGTGTATTTATTTGAAATCAGCAGTTAATGTAGTATATTAGCTTTTGTTCTGTAGGAAGGGAGGCCTTTAGACCTTACAAAGGAGAGAAGTGAGCTGATTTACATTTTTTTTTTTAATATTTTTATTTATTTCTAGGAGAGAGAGAAACAGCGTGAGCAGCGGAGGGTCAGAGAGAGAGGGAGTCACAGACTGAAGCAGGCTCCAGGCTCTGAGCTGGCAGCCAGCACAGAGCCCGACGCGGGGCTCGAACCCACGAACCGCGAGATCATGACCTAAGCGAAAGTCGGACGCCTAACCGACTAAGCCACCCAGGCGCCCCAAGCTGATTTACATTTTAAAAGTATCACTTTGAGTGTTGAAGGACCAGAGAAGAAGTAGGCAGATCTTCTAGAAGGCTGCTAGGATGGCCCAGAGAGCCCGGGCCTGTGTGGCAGTAGGGGAGGTGGCCTGGAGTGACCAGATTCTGGGTATGTCTGAAGGAATGGCCAGCGGGATCTGCTGTTGGAGTGGGTGTAGCATTTGTAAGGAGTCAAGGATCACTTCATTCCAGGACAGAAGGTAGATGTCACAGAGGGATGACCCAGAAACCAAAAATAAATCCCCAGACCAAAGAAAACCTGAAATGACCCCTAAGTCCTCAACACAGACCCAGCTGTGGTAGCAGAAGGGTGAAAGTAGAAGGGAAGGTGAATCCAGGGCCCAGGGGAAGTATCACGGTATAAAAAGAGAAGGCCAAAAGTGGCTTCTCACTCAAAGGGGAAGCAGGAAGATTATCCAGGGATTAGAAAAATAAATTCTTAGAAGAAAAAAGAGAAGTAGAGAAGCAAGCTTTAAGATCTGGCTTGAGAGCCCAAAGATTTGGATTTGTACCTTAGGTCTAATTGTTAACACTTAGGGCAAGTTATTATATTTAACCAATGTCTGATTTTGAGAGAGAGAGAGAGAAAGAGAGAGAGATGAGGGATGGATAGATGGGTGGGATGAGGGGGGTGACTACCAACAACGATGGTCACGGTTCGGGGATGGATTAAATGAGAGAGTAGAGTAAGTATCAAAGAAATGTCTGTCCCTTCCCTTTGCAAGGCACACTGAGACTTTTCTTGCCTGGAAAAGTCCAGTGCCAAGGAGGCTCAAGAAATGTCTTGATACTATAGTGCAGATAGAGAAACCAGGTCTGACCCAATTATTACCCCTTCCCCACTGCATCCCAAAGCATATGCTCTTCCATCAATTCAGTGATGAGTCAAAGCCCAGAGCAGAAACATACCATCATGGACACCCTGGCTGGTAACCTTCGGGGAGTTCACCGCCCACCATCGCCACACCAGGCTACTGCTCAGACTCGGATCAGGACCAAGGCCAGATGGTTTCTGTACCAATAGATCCTGGCTTTGCCAGTCAGTGGCTAAGTCCCTAACCTCTTTTGGGTCTGTTCCCTCACCAGAAAAGCGAGGATACCTACCGACACCTGCTTATATGAGACTGCTAGAAGGGTCACACGCAATAATGTAAAGGTTGCCTGCTCAGCATATAGTATGTCTCCCAATCTACCCCAATATGCTCTGCTGCTTCTCAAAGATCTTCCTTGCTCTCCCAAAGTTCAGGACCTACCGGAGAGGTCAAGGTCTTGCTTTTCATCCTCCTCACCCTCTTTTTTTTCTGGTGGGGTGGCTACGATCCTGGAAAGTAAAGCTACCCTCTCCAGAAGCACAGAGAGCACAAGCAGCTTCCTCCTCCCAAAACTCCAGCAAAAGCATTCCAAATAGCCCGACCTGTCCAACGATGCTTCAGCCAGGAACCCTGTCCCATCACCACTTCCCGCTCCTTAATGGGCCTGGCGCAAGAGGCTCTGCTGTATGCCCTTTCTATTTTACACCAATACATGCCCAATAAAGGCTATCTGCAAAGAAGAAAAACATGACCTGCAGATACATCATCCACAGTTAACAGACAAATGTATTTTGATGGGATTGATCTCCGTTTCTTCAGAGTCTGAGAGAGAGAGAAAGAAAAAAAAAATTAATAGGTCAGAAAAAGAGAGAGAGGGCAGTGATATCCAGGTCTTGCAAAGACAACCACTCGCTCTCCCTCCTCCTCACTGCAGTTACTCCTCAGCGGCTCACTTGGATGAGCTGTCTCCAAGTTTCAGGCAAGATCCAGCCTCTGTCGTGTCCCTCACAGAGTCCCCTGTGAGCTCTCTCAGTGTGCTGATTGCAAATCTTGCTGATTTGGGAGAGAACACAGTACCCTGTGCACACAAGGCACGCTGCCCTTGAGGATGGCGCATGAAGTCGAGATGGCTGAGGCTGCTCCTGTGTTTGGTCTGGGTTAGATTTGTTTGGGTCTGGGCCCCACAGGGCCTACGCTGACCATTCTTGCCTGCCACTGCTGACCTCCCCGTGCTCTCCGGGCAGCCTCTAGCTCCTGGGCACCTGCCCACTCAGTGCTGGGCTCTGCTCAGGAGAGCACAGAAAGGTCTGGCCTTAATCTTGTGTTTTGGGGAAAAAAATCTTGTTTTGGGGATCCTGCAAATCAACTGCAGTCCATCTTGCCCCTCCCCACGTAAATGCGAGGTGGGAGAATGGCTACATGTGCACGTTCTTAGATTCAGGCATGCCGGTATGCAGTCTGGTTGAATCACTAAATCACTCTGTGGCCTGCCCTTCTAAGGGGGTAATTGTGCTGCCTTTCTCTCTCTCATTCCCTCTCTCTCTCTCTCTCTCTCGGTGCTGGAAATGCAATGGAGATAAGATACGTGCATAGTTCAAAACAGTTCGAGATAAAAGTCCAGTGCTACTTGTACGATTCAGATTCTTCTGGTTCCACTTGAGGCCTCGTGAGCTTCCTGAACTGCACAGCTAGAAGAGACGGGAGGTGGGAAGAGAGACTACAGAAGAGATGTCCAAATAGGTGGCTTAAATAAGATTAGTGAGATTAACATCTGGAGACACTTTTAACGTACTAGGTACTAGGCTAAGCATTTTAATGCATTATCTCAATTAATCTCCACAGTAACCCTATCAGCTAGGCACTACAATTATTTTCATTTTATATATTAGAAAACAAGGGCTCAGAGAGGGTAAGTAACCTAACCAAGGCCACAGCTAGAAAGTGGCAGGATGGGGAAGTAGAAGACCCAGAAGCTGGACTCCGGAACATGCCTTTGAACCACTATGCTGTCACCGTGTGAGATACGCATGCCTCCCTTCTGTCCCCGCCACCCATTCCCCACAAGGAGGTTGGTCCCCATTCTCAGGTCCAGTACTGGAAGCTAGCCCTCACCTGCTTTTTAAATCCCCAAATAGCCCAAGAGGCTGACAGAAGGAAAAGACAGGAGGCCCTCCAGAGAAGGAAAGCCTTACTCAAGCCCTGATGCATCCTCTGATGGTACCAGAAAATCAAAAACAGGAGTCTCTAGGACAGGGAGGCTCTAGACTCTAAATCTCCTTTTAAAATAAGTACAACCCCTCAAAGTCATAGCAGGAAGGCCCCTCAGCTCTGCCCCAAAAGAAAAATAATGGTGAAGGGAGTGGAAGTGAAGGGGGGGGCAGGGGCCGCTGCTCTCATAAGAGCCCTTTGTGGTGGCTGCCTCTGAAAGGAGGTTTTGCTAGACAAGGTGGAACTTCTCAAGGTGACAAGCAAATGGTACAGCCTAAGCTGTGACCCTTTGCTCGCTCCAGAGCCACCCCTCCCCTTTGCAGGGCCGAGCCTAAACTGTCCCTGAAGCCCCACCCAGCCCCAGCACAAACCACGGCTTTCTAGTCTGGGGAGAGCCTCACACAGCAAAGGGGCTGGGGACCAAAGTGGTTTCCTGGGGGGGAGGAATCCTCTGAGCCCCTCAGAAACTTCAGCAGTGGCTCCCACTCCTTCCCCAAGAACAAGCAGCTCCTGTCAGCTCAGGCTCAGGGAGGGGACTCCGGCCAGCCTGTGTGGGAGACGACCAGTCTGAAGGATGGTCCAGCACCTCTCTCAAGTTCAGCCACCTCACCACCCTTTCCCCAAATGGAGACGAAACAACGTGGTAAAATTCAGAAAGAAGAAGCGTCACGTTTAATAAGAACAAAAATCACAGCTATGAGGCAGGCGCCTGGCTCGGAAAGCTCTGTATCCGTGCCCTGTGCCACGAGCAACTGTCCCGGAGCACAGGTTTCATTTTCTTTCTTGTTCCAGTGGAGAAGAGAGGACAGTCAGCCGGGTCTCTAGGCCACAGAGGTGATTTAGAGGACCCGCTAGAATTCTCTGTAGGACCTCCACCACTAAAGGGATTCTCTTTCACTCCAGATTACACGCCTGACAGCTGGGAACACAGCCCATGGCGGCTGTCACCTCACGGGCTCCCTGCCCCCACCCCGCGCCTGCTGCCTGTAAGGTAACACAGTCCTCCCTACCCTGCAAAATCTTACTCCAGAGGGTGATGCACCACCTCCCCATATACAGATAAGTACACATACACACACTCATGACAAGAGCCCGATCTTCATGACCTTCGGTAGGTAAAGATTTACTAGGACACAAATCACAAAGGAAAAGATTGATAAATTAGACTGTACTAAAATTAGGAACTTCTGTTCACCAACAGACACCACTAAGGGCAAAAGGGCAAGCTGCAGAATGGGAGAAAATACCTGCAATACATATAACCAATAAGGGACTCATTTCCAGAATAGATGAAGGGTATATGAAAAACTCTTAAAAATCAATATGAAACACAGAAGCCACGCAAGAGAAAACTGACAAAAGGCTTGGTCAAATCTAAACGGCCAATAATTGCGTGGAAATGTACAAAATCTCACTAATTATTAGGGAAGCTGAAACCATAATAGGTACCACTACATACCTACCCATAATGGCTAATTGGAAGGACAGATGAATTGTGTTGACAAGGATGTGGTACAACTAGAACTCTCTGGTGCTGCTTGTGTGAGTACAAACTGAGAGTCAACTTTGGAAGACTGTCTGGCAGTATCTACTAAATCTAAACAAATGTGTAACTATGAAGTAACCCTTCCAATTCTATGTATATATCCAATGCAAATGGATAAATTGTGAAATGATGTTACAATGAAATATTATCCAGAAATCAAAATTAACAAAGCACTGCTCTCTACAACATGGGTAAACTTCATAAACATTTTGCTGAGTGAAGGAAGTTAGATGTAAAAGAGTATATATTATGTATATAATTCCATGCATATGAAGTTCAAAACAGGCAGAAATAACCTATCGTATTAGAAGTTGGGACGGTGGCTATCCTTGAGAGGTGGTATGTACTAAGTAGAATTGAAAGGTTCTACTTCCTGATTTGGGTACTGATTATATATGGCCATGTTCACTTCGTAGTAATTCGTCAAGCTATCTGCTTATGATATGGGCACTTTTCTGTATATATCTTACACTTCAATTTATTTTTTTATTTTTATTTATTTTTAATTTTTTTAATGTTTTATTTCTGAGAGAGAGAGAGACAGTGTGAGCAGGGGAGAGTCAGAGAGAGAGGGAGATAGAGAATCTGAAGCAGGCTCCAGGCTCTGAGCTAGCTGTCAGCACAGAGCCCGATTAGGGAATTGAACCCACGAACTGTGAGATCATGACCTGATGATCAACCGACAGAGCCACCTAGGTGCCCCCTTACACTTCAATTTAAAACATTTATTAATAAAAGATAAACCACCATGAAAAACAGTTTGGCATTTCCTCGAAAAGTTAAATGTAGAGTTACTATATGCCCTGGCAACTGCACTCCTAGGTCTATATACCAAAGAGAAATGAAGACTTACGTTGTTCATACAAAAACTTACACGTGAATATTCGGTAGCAGCATTATTCATAATAACCCCAAGGTGGAAATAACACAAGTGTCGATCAACTGATGAATGGATAAACAAAATGTGGCACACCCATATAATGGTAAATTATTCTGCCATAAAAAGGAATGAAGGACTGATACTTGTTTCAAAGAATGAATCTTGAAAATATCATGCCAAGTGAAAGAAGACAGACACAAAAGACCACATATTGTATAATTCCATTTGTGCAAAATATTCAGAATAGGCAAATCCACCTAGAGACAAAGTAGTTTAGCAATTTCCAGGAGCTGAGGGGTAGGGGGAAATGAGGAGTGACTGCGGATCAGTACAGGAATTTTTTAGGGGATAAAAAGGTTCTGGAATCACAATCGTAGCTATGACTGTATGATACCATGAGTATGCTAAAACCCACCGAATTGTACCCTTCTGGTAAATGCTATGGTGTAAAAAATTATAACTCAATTTTTAAAAGATAAAGTCTCTGCACTGCTCTCCCCCTCTCCTCTTGCCATTCTCCACTCTGTTTCCTCATTTAAGAACAGATGTTCAGGCTCTCAACAGACCTGGACAACTTTTAAAGGGTGTTAAAACAGTCAGGGGAGCAGACTCCTGCCTAGTGACTGAGTGACTGGAGTTAGCACAGAATGGGGACAGAGCACAGGATCCAGAATCACACACGCCTGGCTCGGAAAATACGTCCACCATTTACATACTCATTTTATGATCTTGACTGAGCGACTTAATCTCTTTGAGCCTCAATTTTGTCTCCATAAAATGAGTAAAATAATTCCTATCAATGAGGGCTGCTGAGAGGATTGTTAAATGAGATAATGTGTGAGACGTATTATCACATTCCCTTGAGAATTCCAAGCAATCTCTGCTCCTTGAAGACAACCAGAAGCAGCACTTCAATTGGCTGAATGGTGTGGGCTTTGGAGTTGAAACACTTAACACTTGAATCCCAAACCCATCACTTTATCTTGCTAGTAAGCCTTTGTTTCTCCAACTGGACTCTGGGAATAATACTACTACCCTCGTTACAGAGCTATCAGGAGGATTAGATGAGATAATGCATGTGAAGTGCTCGCTACCTGCCTGGCACACAGAAAGCGCTCAATAAATATTAACTGTTATTAGTAATTCAATCATTTAATAAAATTGTTGATTATGCCACACAGTGTGCCATGTCCGAAGGATAAGATGGAGTTCACTGCCTTCAAGAAGCTCATATTCTGGTTGACGAGTCAGGCACATAAACAAAGAATTGTTCTTCATGGCCAGCCACACACTAGAGCCTTTGATTCCCAGTCAATAACACCAGGTCTAAGGTATTATAAAACAAAGCTGGATATGTAAGGAATGGTGTGGGGTGGGGGCAGCGGCGAACACACTAACCATGAATCAACAGTAGACCCTCCTTTTTTTCTATAAATAGCCTACAAGAATCTAGATAAATAGGCATGCAGACTTCCTCCTCGGCATTATTTTTAACTGGCTAGGGGTTTAAGGGCATCTCTTATATATCTATCCCCCGCTCGCTTCAAAGCTGGTCCCTTCTCATCTTTTAGATCTCAGTTTAAATGTCACTTCTTCAGGCCCCTGGACCATATCATCTAAAGTATTTGCCCTTATAGAACTCTATTCTTTTCCCTCCAAACAATTGCAATAATTTTCAACTGTTTGTTTACTCATTTCCTATCTCCCCAACCAGGCTGCGAGTTCCTAGAGTTCAAGTTCATTCTGCAAATGTTTATGGAGTGTCTCCTATGTGCCAGGCTCTGAAGTGTGTGCTGGGCATTCAGTTTGGGAGTAGAGACACGGAGCCTATAATCTATATTCACTGAGCTTTGGGATAGAAGTTTATCCCAATTCTGCCCGAGGATCTTCTTTCAATAGCCCAGTTAGATATGGGCCCCTGACTGCCAATCTCTCACTGAGTCCAAAAAGCAAGGGGCTGGAACTCTGGGGACTTCATTCTTCCTTTTGCAGTCCTAGAGTCCCATAACCCAGTAGAATTTAAGTTAGGGTACATGGCACAACCTCAGAGCCATTTCTGCAAGTTCTTTTTTCAAAAAGCTATTCATATCAGCTTGCTAAGAGCAAAAACTGTCAGTATCAGGCAAAGGATGTACTGGCTGGGGTAGAGGGTGGGATGGGAGGTAGGGAGAGGGAGGCAAGAGTCTCCCTAAGTCCTGCAGAGAAGGAATAACTAGACCTAGAGGTTCTGAGCCCTTAGCACCTTTCAAATTTAATGCCCTGAGGTTTTCTGATGGCAGCTTCCCATAGTCTGAATTTCTCTATCACTGAGCCTGACTTCATCCCAAAGTCTGCCTCCTGCTAAAGCCAGCCTGAGGTTGAGGGATGCTGAATTAGACTCTAGTAAATATACTCTGCTGCAAGTTCTCTGGGAATAGGTAAAGGGAACACTGTTTTCCAGGACTGGGGACTGGGAGATAATAAAATTCAAAGGATTACTGAAAAAGCTGTTTTAAATTCTTTATTAAATAAACAAGGGTGTACATGCACGTGCGTGCGCGCGCGCGCACACACACACACACACACACACACACACACACACAGAATAAATCTTGCTTAATAGCAGGAGATAATTCCCGAAAGCAGGATCAGGGAAAAAACCTCAAGCTACAGAAACAAATAAATTGAGTCACTTACTTGGCACCTTCCGTGAGCCAGATTATGCTAGGTCCAAAGACATAAATGAATGATTATGGGTTCAGCAAAGTATGTTCAGTTCTATGATACGGGTCTATGCCCAGTGTGCCTTGAGAGAATAGAAGGAAGCAGGCAGGACTTTTCATCCTTGTCAGAGATTTCCCAACTCTGCCCCCAAACTCTCTGCTCTTAACCTGCACTGGAAACAAACAGAAGCAATGCCATGGGGGTGGACCTGGAGGGTGGGGCTGGGGTAAATTTATGTCCATTAATTTGGAACAATACGCTGAATTGAAAATAAGGGGGAAAATCTACAGGAGCCAGCCAACTAACAGCCCCCAGCCCAAATCACTGCTGCCAGACTGAGCAGAATTAGCGGTATGACTGTAAGGAAAAACGGTGTCATGTAGGGAATGAGATTTTACAGCTATATCTTGTGTGATATTGTTGCAGGAAACTGAGATTCTCTGTAAATCTCTTCACTCAAATTCCTAACTCAGCCCCAGGTTAGAAGAATGCATGTCCTCAGCATTAACCTCTCTTGCCCCTCTTTGAGCAGATAGTAAGTATCATGTTGTTTTCCTGGCATAAAGACTGCATATTCTAGATGAATACACCCAGCATATCTATGGCAGATTGAACATGGAAGCTACAATTTAGAGAAAACGCATGTGGAAAGAGTGGCTCTCCCAGGATGCAGGATCCTGGCTGGGGGAAGAAGAGAATTTTTTTTCCACTATATTAAAGCTTTATTATTAATTCCAATTACAAACTGTGTTTTCTTGCCATTCTAACATGATGCTACTACTTAGACAATCAGTAGATCTCTTTCTGGATTCATACTGATCTATCCACATTCTACTGGTTCCTTTGACAACCAACACTACATACTTTCTTTCCTTTTCTTTCTGTTTTTAAAGATTGTATTTTTAAATTTTTTAATGTTTTATTTATTTCTGAGAGAGAGAGAAAGACAGCATGAGCAGGGGAGGGTCAGAGAGAGAGGGAGATACAGAATCTGAAACAGGCTCCAGGCTCTGAGCTAGCTGTCAGCACAGAGCCCGACACGGGGCTCAAACCCACGAACCATGAGATCATGACCTGAGCTGAAGTCAGACGCTTAACTGACTGAGCCACCCAGGCGCCCCTAAAGATTGTATTTTTAAGTAATCTCTACACTAACGTGAGGCTTGAACTCACAATCTAGAGATTAAGAGCCACATACTCTACCAACTGAGCCAGACAGGTACCCCAATAGCACATATTTCCTAGATAGATGATATAATATGATTGGAAGAAAACTGGTCTCTGTATCAAATACAAATAACTACAAAGTAAATTAAGGTGGCCAGCTCAGTTAAGTTCCCTTATTTGGAGGTGTGTTCTATTCACCCACATACCCCCATAAAAGGGCAAAATGAGGGGCGCCTGGGTGGCTCAGTCGGTTGGGCGTCCGACTTCAGCTCAGGTCATGATCTCACGGTTCATGGGTTTAAGCCCCGCGTCGGGCTCTGTGCTGACAGCTCAGAGCCTGGAGCCTGTTTCAGATTCTGTGTCTCCCTCTCTCTCTGCCCCTCCCCTACTCATGCTCTGTCTCTGTCTCAAAAATAAATTATATATAAGAAAAAGTGGGCAAGATGAGGCAGTAAAATCTGTACTATGTGACCCAGATCCCTTGGACCCAGCTAATTAGACCAAGGGTGGACATGTGACCTAAGAGAATTCAAATCCTAGACTAATCAGATTCCCTCCATCCAATATGTGACCAAAAAGCCATAGAGCATGGATTCTTTGCCTTTTTTGTGTGCTATGAACTCCTATGCAGCCTGGTGAAGGCTGAGGACTCTTAAAATAAAACATAAAGAGGGGCGGTGCCTGGGTGGCTCAGTTGGTTAAGTGTCCAACTCTTGGTTTCAGCTCAGGTCATGATCTCACAGTTCGTGAGATATGTGTGTGTGTGTGTGTGTGTGTGTGTGTTTTATATAGTTTTTATTTTTGAGACACAGACAGCCTGAGCAGGGGAGGGGCAGAGAGAGATGGAGACACAGAATCTGAAACAGGCTCCAGGCTCTGAGCTGCCAGCACAGAGCCCGACACAGCGCTCCAACCCACGAATTGCGAGATCATGCCCTGAGCCGAAGTCAGACACTTAACCGACTGAGCCACCCAGGTGCCCCACATGAGTTCAAGCCCCACAGTGCAGAGCCTGCCTGGGATTCATTCTCTCTGCCCATCCCCTGCTCACAATCTCTCTCTCTCTCTCTCAAAATAAATAAACATCTAAAGAAAATTAAAAATGAGACATATAAGATTACAAAGAAAACCAACTAATTAAAATGGTGTTTTTAAAATACTTTTTAAAATGAGTAATACGGTAATATATATGCTTCTTTACTAATATGTTAAACTACAAGATCTAGCAGTGGGTCTAATAACTCATCATTTCAAACAGCAATGAATATAAACTATATTTCATGATATCTGCAGCAACTATAAAATGATATAAAAACATCTGTAATATCTATTGGTGACAAAAATCACAGGTACTGCTAATGCTATAGTGGTTTTTGTTTATATTTATAAAAGAAAGAAATGCCAAATTTCAATTATGGGTTAATGAAGACAAGGTTGCAGTTTTCCCCTCCATCCAATTCACGAAACCCTGAATTCTAAGCATGGATTCTCAAGGGAACCACAGACCCCAGGGTAAAAAAACCTCTGCTGTAGGCTTTCAGTGAATAACAGCAGATGCTTAGTTGAACGGCCATGTAGAACTAGTCTGAGTAAGCAACAAGACAAGCCAAAGCCACGTGCCAGTCAGTAGTCTGTGGGAGCAGAAGCAGACTGGCCAGGGGGTGGCTGTGAGGGCCCTGAAAGAGCGATCTTGAAATCTCCGAGAAAGAAGCCCCCTTCCCAGCCCCTGTGACGCATGGTTACATGCCCTGAAATTAGGTACCAAGAGGTCCTGCTGTGACTTTTCGGTATATTTCCTTTTCACTTAAGCTAACTGAGGAAATTTTCTTCCTGATAATTGCTGAGATGATATTTAAACAAATAGGGGCACCTGGGTGACTCAGTTGGTTAAGCATCTGACTCCTGATTTTGGCTCACGTCATGATCTTGCGGTTTGTGAGTTTGAGCCCTGCATCAGGCTCTGCACTGAGAGCATGGAGCCTGCTTGGGAGTCTCTTTCTCCTTCTCTCTCTGCCCCTCCCCTTATTGTGCTTATTCTCTCTATATATAAATAAACAAGCTTAAAAAGGAAAACAAGTAGGGGCACCTGGGTGGCTTAGTCGGTTGAGCGTCCGACTTTCGCTTAGGTCATGATCTCGCAGTTCGTGGGTTCGAGCCCCGCGTCGGGCTCTGTGCTGACTGCTAGCTCAGAGCCTGGAGCCTGTTTCAGTCTGTGACTCCCTCTATCTCTGACCCTCCCCTGCTCACGCTGTCTCTCTCTCTCTCCTAGAAATAAATAAAACATTAAAAAAATAAAAAAAAAAAGGAAAACAAGCTTACTGAGAATTGATAATATACTATGTGTCCTTGTGTATGTTAATATTCCACTGGATTATAAATTCCTCAATAGTTGAGACTATGTACAATCTTAATTCCATAAAGCCTGCAGCTGCTGGCTTCTGTGAGCCTGCTATAGATGACACTAATAATGTCCAGTGGCTCAAGGGAAGGGAGAGAGTGGCATCTCCTCTGCCTATGTGGCCAACCGCAGCAGGCAAACCTGGGCAATTTAGATATTTAGCTTGTAGGAGACAGATGAACTGAAGCAGGATGAAAAATCAGTGAAGCCCTGGAACTACCTGAATCACTGCAGGTGTTTAGGTTTAGGGAGGTTGAGGGCAAGGGCAAGGGGGAGACATAAATGGCCAGAAGAAGAAACCAAAGTTGTCAGAGTTCCTCTTGGGAAATGCATCTTAAATAGATATTCCATTTTATTGGGGTCAGGGAGGGACTGAGAGGGATAAACTGTGTCCTGAACAGCTTTCCTGTTAACAAAAGTAACACTGATGGTCAATGTCTAAACTCCCACTAGACAGATGTAGGTCTGGGGCCACGTCTGTGGAGAAGGGAACAGAACGACCCTCAGGCTTCCCTAACTGCTTTTCCCACTATTTTCAACCCACTGAGGATAAGCTGGAAAGGAGACAGGAGGGGAAAGGGGCTGACTATTACTGTTAATTGCTTTAAAATGTAGTGACTGGTGGGTACACGGTATTTGCTTTATTATCCTTTATACTTCATATACATCATACATTTTCCTTCATATGTACCAATATTTTATAGAGAAAATACTTTATTTTTTTAATTTGAGAGAGAGAGAGAGAGTGCGTGTGCACAAGCGGGGATGAGGGAAAGAGAGAGAGAGAGGAGGAGAATCTCAAGCAGGCTCTACACTCAGCATGGAGCCTGAATGGGGCTCACTTTTAAGACCCTGGTATCATGACCTGAGCCAAAATCAAGAGTTGGATGCTAAAATGACTGAGCCACCCAGATACCCTATACTGAAAATATTGTAAAAGACACAGTGAAAACCAGATCAAATCAAATGTCAAAAGCATGAAAAAGTGAAAATTATTTAACACAATATCTGCAGTAACTACCCAAGTCCAAGCATAGTAAATCCATTGAGGGACACGCTCTCCACACCTGTGGCACCCTCTGGATTCTGAGTTTAAAGAAGGGCAAGGATTCCAAGGATTCTGAATTCCTAAAAAAAAAAAAAAATTCTGGATACAAAGTCACTTTCCAGAAAGACAAGACGACTGGCAGGTTGTGGGTTAGGAAGCTGAAGTACTAGAAAGTCAACTGCTAGGCCTCAGTTACCTGCCACCAGTTTAACTCAAAATACTCACTCACAATAGGGCACCAGCTAACCCTCTGGCTGGGGTGGCAGTGGAAGGATGTGACCTAAACGTGTCCAATGATGACCCTAAAATCCAGTGCCCAGGGAGAAGTGAGCAGGGCATTAAAGAGATAGCAGACCAACTTGACAATAAACTATTTGTAAAAAAAAAGAGAGAGAGAGAGATAGCAGAGGAGGATGGAACAGAGACAAACAAAAGTAGAGGATAAAAGACATGCTTTAAGTCAGATCTCAACTCAGAACAGGAGTGCAGTTGTGCTGAGGGTAGATGGTGGGAGAAGGGGGCTAGAGACAGAGAGAAGCCTGAACCTGCAGAGGATTCAAGACAGGGCCGATGAGGAGGAAGTTTTCCTAAATGGATGTGACCAGGCCTGAGGCTAAAAGCTGTTTCCTCAGCCCAGGATTTCTACACTCCTTGTCCTCTCTCCTGGCTGCAGCCCAGGTACTCTAAGATCATTTCTAGGTATAGTACATCTCATGCTCTCTTGGATCTAGGTTTCACTGAGGAGGAAGGATGCCCTGGTTACCTAATTTAGCGCTTCCTACCGATATACTCCCCACTTCCTTGCAGGAAGCCGTAATCTTGTGGGTTTAAGATTCCCACTGAGTTTGATAAACCCCTATCCCTAGGCTCACGTAGGAGTCAAGAGCAGGCAGCCCTGACACCAGGCTGACCCTACGGAACAGAAGAGCTACTCCAGGGTTCATCTCCAGGTGAGGGGACGAAGGAAGGACCAAACCTAGGCTCTGGTTACAGGGCATCTTGAACACCTGCTGACAATAAAACATTATCTGTCAAGGCTTTGGCCCACCAAAACAGAGGAAGAGGGTGGGAGAGGAATTTTATTCCCTCTGATTCCTACCCCAGGGAATAACAGCTCCCACCCCAATGCCACCCTAAAGGCCACTAATCACAAGGGCACCTAATGGAGAATCTAAAGGAAGGACTGACCAAGGGCCAAGAGACTATATGGGCCTCTTCCTACAAAGGGAAGGCAGAGAGTGAACATGGGAGAAAGGCTAAGGAGACACTTGGCCAAGCCAGCTTTCCTCCATTCCCATTTGTATCATCTCTAACAACCAAGGTGCCTTTTGGAATATCTGTTGGGAGAATAAAGCAGAGAAAGGAAAGGAAGTAAAAGCCAACCTTGATAAAAAGAGACCTTGTAGCATGTAGACGTCTAGCCCAAGAGGCCAGGTCTTCAGGTCTTGAGGGGTATATCTTTCACCAAGAGTCCTGAGTATTAAAGGAGCTCACCACCAGTGCTTAGCATGGGTTTCTATATCAGTACGCATGCTGTATCAGTACATATGCTTTACACCTAGTGGTCACTTAACAGCTCTCCCCTGCCCAGCTCTTTCCCCACACAATCAAACCTTACTTCAAGCAGACCCATTAGCCTGTGCCCATTTCTTGTGCCTAGGCCTGATCTGGTTCAGGAAGAGTCTTACCACAGCAGCAAGAGGCAAGAGAAAATAAGGATGGCACCACTGATAGCACGAACTAGTTTCTCAACCAAATTCTTAATAACCTGGGATCTAGTTCAGAGAGGAGGGGTATGGGCACTATTATAAATGCAGCTGGAGCAGGAATATCACCAGAAGAATGTTAAAAGAGCGAAAAGGGCAGGTTTTAAGGCAGACAGGAAGAAACATTTTCACTGAGGTCATAAGGAGCACTAAAGGCAGAAAACTAGAGAAATGCTGGGAAAAGCAATGAATGTTATCAGTTAGACTATATCTGGGTTGGGCCCAAGAACAGAAGCTTTGAGAAGCTGACAAAAAGAGGCTCAGTAAACTAAAACTTAGACTGGGGGAGAGAGGTGGAGACTCACTTACTGAGGGGCTCCTGGTGCAAAGCATTTTGCCTCATCCAGAAACCCTTCCTAAAACTGGATTCCAAAGCCTAGAAATCAAAGAATCATATTGAGAGAGAGACACTTGGAGAAGAAAGAAACATGGAGCTCTAAGATCTCCTTCTTTCTAAATAATTCAGGGCAGGAGGAAGTGAGAGGGCCAACTTCTTGCTATTTTGGTCTTTTTTTCCCCCTACGACTTTGAACTTTGTATTGCATAAAGTTGGTAGAATTTTGCAAGACTAGTGCCCCAGGAGGAGAACACCTGATGAGGGAAAAGAGTTAGTAATGAGCCAGGAAAGAGTCTGTAAATGTAAGATGCTGTAGAGATACACAAAATTACTGCTAATTGGACTTAACCTGGCAGTCACCTGTGCTGAGTGATCATGCCTAAAACTAGCTAAGCATTAATTCACAGATATTTACTGGGGCCCACTATGTTCCAGGTACTGTTCTTGGATAGTGAGACACAAAAATGAACAAAACATAAAATAATTCCTGCCCTTGTGGAGCGTGTATTTTGGTGATAGAAGACGGCTAATATAAAATATATTATATTTTATATGTTAGACGATGTTGCATTCTATAGGGAAAAAAAGAAAGAGTGGCATAAGGAATTGAGAGTGTAGGGATGGAGGAGTGGATTGCTGCTTTGCTTTATTTTATTTTACTTTACTTTACTATTTTATTTTATTTTATTTTATTTTATTTTATTTTATTTTATTTTATTTTTATTTTACAGGGAGAGAGAAAGAGAGCAAGGGAGAGAGAAAATCCCAAGCAAGCTCCATGCTCAGTGCAGATCCCAATGTGGGGCTCAGGCCCATAAGTCTGGGATCATGACCTGAGTCAAAATCAAGAGTTGGACACTCAATCAACTAAGCCACCCAGGAACCCAGATTGCTGTTTTAAATAGGACAGTCAGGGTGGGCTTTGACAAGATGATATCAGAGCAAAAAACTTGAAGAACCTGAGATTCAGCTCATGGATATCTGTGGGACAAGTGTTGGAAACAGAGGGAACAGCTAGTGCAAAGGCCTAACACAGGAGTGTGCACAGGGTATTGAAAGAATAATAGGATGGTCAATGTGTCTAGAGTGAAGTAAGGGAGTAAGAAATTGTTGGAGAGGTCAGAAAGAAGTTATGGAGGCCAGATAATATAGGACCTTATCAGTCACTGTAAGGACTGCTTTTACTTGAAGTGATGTGGGTTTTGAGCAAAGAGATGGCATCAACTGACTTAGAACTTTAAAGAATCAGTCCAGCTTCCAAGTGGAGAATGGACTATAGGAGGGCCAGGGTGGAAGCAAAGAGTCCAGTTAGGAGGCTACTATAGTCATCTGGGCAGAAACTGAAGGTGGATCAGATCAAGGTGGAAGAAGCAGTGGAAAGTCCTGTATCTATTTTGAAAAAGGAGCCAACAGAATTTCCTGATGGACTGGATGAGAGAAAGATAAGAGCTAATTAAACATAGTTCCAAGAGTTTTAATTGTACAAGTGGAAGGAGAGAGTTGCCATCAACTGAGAAGGAAAGGTTATAGGAGGAACGTGCTTGGTATGTGTCCTGTGGAGATGGGGAAATCAGCGTTTCGATTTGAATGTGTTGAGTTGGAGCTGTCTATCAGACTTTCAACTGGAAATGTTAGACAAGCAGCTGGAAACACAAGTCTAGGATTTGGGAAGAGCTTGACTGGAGATACAGGCATAAAGATGGTATTTAAAGCCATGGGATTGAATGTAATTACCAACAGAGTGAAATGTATATAGAGAACAGAAGAGGACCAAGGACCAAGCCCTGGAGGCAATACAGAAAAAAAAGAAATCATCACAGGAGGTGAAGAAGTAACCAAGAAATAGAAAATAAGGAAAGGAGAGTGCACAGCTCTGGAAGTCAAGTGAAGACAGTATATCAGGAAGGACTGGTTGGCTGATTGTGTAAAAGGCTGCTTGTACACCAAATAAGATGAGAACCAAGAACTAACTACTGGATTTTGCAGTGAGAAAGTCAGTAGTGATCTTTTCAAGAACAACTTCTGTACAGTGATAGGAGTCAAAACCCCAGTGAAATGTTTTAAAAAGAGAACAGGAAGAGAGGGATTGAACACAATGAAAATAGCTCTTGTAAAGAGTTTGCAACAGAGTGGGCAAAGAAGCAGACTAGTAACTGGTGGACAAAGTGGGATATCAAGGGGAGGATTTCTAAGAAGGGAAAAATAATAGCACATTTGTACATTCGTATGATCAACCCACAGAAAGCAGTTACAAAGAAGAGAATTACTGGAGTAATTTCTTTGATAGGTGACATGGAATTTAATGCACAAGTGGAGGAACTGCCTTTAGACAGGCAGATGGCGAATTTACCTATGTAAACAGGTAGAAAGGCAGTGTATGAGGGTATATATGTTGATAGTGAGTAGAAGTGGTGGTGTAAATGTGCTAAAGTTCACTTCTGATGACTTTTTTTTTTCATGTTTTATTTATTTCTGAGAGAGAGAGAGAGAAAGAGATGGTGTGAGCAGGGGAGGGTCAGAGAGAGAGAGGGATAAAGAATCTGAAACAGGCTCCAGGCTCTGAGCTGGGCTGGCTGTCAGCACAGAGCCCGACACGGGGCTCAAACCCACGAACCACGAGATCATGACCTGAGCCAAAGTCAGACACTTAACCAACTGAGCCACCCAGGCGCCCTTCTTTTTTTTCCCCAGCAAAATAGGAAGCAGGGTGAAGGTGGCTTGGGGAAAGAGAAGAAGGTATAAAATGATGGGACAGTGAATGGATCAGGGAGACACAATATGATTGCCTGGCAGTATTAAGGGTGTATCTGAAGATCATGGCCAAGAATTCAAATTGAAACTAGTCAGCATGGATGTTATGTTTTGTTTTGTTTTGTTTTGTTTTGTTTTGTTTCTGACCACGTTTGGCTACATATGCAGGTATGGAAGAGGTCGAAAAGTTGGGTTTAACTGCACACAAGACAAGAGATGAGGAATAAAGTCAAGAACGTATGTAAGGAAGTGCTTAAAATGACTGACCACAGAAGCTGAGTAAAGAAGGGAAGCAGGACATCAAAGGAGCCAGGACAATAAAAAGGAGGATAACATCAATGGACTGGAGGTCCTTGCAGGAATAATGGAAAGCTGAGTTGAGGTAGAGAAAGAGAGCTGGAACAGTAAGAGGAAAGGGGGCTAGAAAGTAAGATGCATAAAATTGAGATTATGGAGGGGCTGCACTTATTAGCCATGACAAGGTATACAGCAGACTCTAGGGCAGAGTTCTTTCTTTCTTTCTTTCTTTCTTTCTTTCTTTCTTTCTTTCTTTCTTTCTCTCTCTCTCTCTCTCTCTCTCTCTTCCTTCCTTCCTTCCTTCCTTCCTTCCTTCCTTCCTTCCTTCCTCTCTCTCTTTCTTTCTTTCACAAATAGTTTATTGTCAAGTTGGTTTCCATATAACACCCAGCGCTCTTCCCCACAAGTGTAGGGAAGAGTTTCTAAGCAGCAGCACCATGAGCTGGACAACTTCTTTGCTGTGGGGGGGTGGGAGCATCGTGCACTATGGGGTATTGAACAGTGTCCCTGGACACTACCCACTACTACCAGATGCCAGCAGAGCCTCTCAAGTTAAGCAACCAAACATGTCTCCAGACATTGCCAAATGTTTCCTGTGGGCAAAGTCCTCCCTCGTTGAGAAGTACTGCTCTACAGTAGGACCACAGAAATCAGTGAGTGAGATATAGCAGAACTCAAAATAATTCAGAGAGCCTGAAGAAAGTGGCAGTGAGTCAGGAGCTAAAGTCCTCAGGAAACAAATAGGAATGAGTCAGAGTCACTGCACTACAGCAAGGAAGAGTGCTGGATGATATAATCTTTTTGTTTTGGTTTGGTTTTGTTTTGGTTGTTTGTTTGTTTAAGTGTGTAGGCTCCATGCCCAGTGTGGAGTCCAATGTGGGGCTCAAACTCAAACCCTAAGATCAGAACCAGAGCTGAGATCAAGAGTTGGACACTTAACTGACTGAGCCACCCAGGCACCCCTGGATGACATAATATGACAAGAGAGTCAAAATTGGACTTTTTAGGGAAGGAGGAGGAGAATGGTCAGAAAGCAGTGATTAGAAGCATGGAAGTCACATATCCCACCACCATACTCAGTGGTAAGAGGACTATAAGGAAAGAAAAAGCCACCATATGAGTGGGCTGCAGATAAAGAAGCACCCTCAGCAAAAGCCAAGTTTCCGAGCAAGGAGAAAGAAATGCTCAGAGAAGAGACTGAAGATAAAGGAAATTTTGCTGATGATGCACTATTAATTCCAGAAGGCACTGTGGAAGGGTCAGGAACTGAGGAAGGCTGGGAAAAGAGGACAAAGTGAAGAAGGGCAAGACGTGTTTCTCAAACTGGAAGGTGGAATTTGGTGGGAGGTCCACTGAGGACAGTGGTGGTTGAGTGGACACATACGTTAAAAACAAGAGAAGAAGGAAGCTTCCTGTTACTTTAGCAAGAAGGTGGACATAAGGTAAGAATCTGCCAGGAATATGGCACATGCCACTCGGAGTCACACTATAATTACCAACCCTAGGCTAGAGCTGGTTTAGAATAAGAAGATAATTTTCTAAGTGTCCCTGAAAAACAGCACCAGCTTTAATACAAGGAAGTCAACCAAACAGACACACATCTATCAAGAGATGAGAACAGGGTTTTCAAAAGTCTAGGAGCTGAAGAAATCTTCAAGAGCAATAAAGCTTGAGTAAGATTAGTGCAGATAAGCTTAAAACTCTAAGTGAAGTTCTTGGGGTCAGTTAGGAAAGTGCCTTCCTCACTAGGGGATTAGAAATTAGGGTGATCTAAGAGGGGCAAGTGGCTCTAAAGAAGCAATGGAATATGGCCAAGAATCCAGAGGACCTGATCTAGTGGTTACACTGTGGAAGAGAGGCAGAATGTGAATTCGCAGGTGGACTGAGAAGCCCCCTAAACCAGACAGGGTTGAGAAAAGGAATCTGAACTAGTGAATCCGGGAAGCTAAATCAATCAAATTAAGAAATAGCAAAGAACTCTATCAGGATAAGGACCTGGTACTGGGTAAACTCATCCACTACTTTCTCTTCCTTTTAAAAAAATTACAAAATGATATACTGACTTAACACTTAGATATACATTTAACACTTCATTTTAAACACTACAGAAGTGTAGAAGTAAAGGACCGCCTCTCTTCATCCCCAACCCATTCCTCAGAGGTAACCACTGTGAACAATGTGGTGTGTATCCCTCCAGATTTTTTTCTATTCTTATATAAACATACATTCACAGAGGTGATTTTCCCCCCACATGGGGCCACATTGTATATATTCGTATACATTTTGCTTTCTTTGCTTACTAGTATATGATGCCCATGTTTTCAAGGTATATACAGGTCTACCTCATTCTTTTTAGTGGCTTCATTGTATTTTATTGTATGGATAAAGCATAATTCTTTTCATATTTACATAACAACGAGCACTTAAACTGTTTCCAATGTCCTCCATTATAAACAACACTGCTTTGAACATAGTCATGCACACGTGTTCACAAGTGAATTACCTTACAGATTACATTCCTACCTGCTGGACTGAAAGGTGTATCTGGGTGGCTCAGTCAGTTAAGTGTCTGACTTCGGCTCAGGTCATGATCTCACCGTTCGTGAGTTTGAAACCCATATCGGACTCGCCGCTGTCAGCACAGAGCCTGCTTTGGATCCTCTGTCCCCCTCTATCTCTGCCCTTCCCCTGCTTGCACTCTCTCAAAAATAAATAAACATTAAAAAATTTTTTAAGTATATATCTGATACTGCCAAAAAATTGCCCTCCCAAAAGAATGTACCAATCTATATTCCCACTACAATTGTGTGAAGAATGTCCAATTCCCCATAATCTTGCCAAAGATAACAATCGATTTCAATTTTTGCCGACTGATAGAAGAGGATCTCAATCTTGTTATAATGTGAACTCTATTTTGTTCTGTTTGTTTGGTCGGTGGGGGATGATACCTCAATTTGAGAACAATGAGAACTGTTTTCCAATTCATTTATGTACATAAACATTGAACCAAAAAGGTAGCATCTTTGTTAAATATACTGAATCCTAAACAGAAAGAGATATCAGAATAGCAATAATTAGACACCTAACCAATAATTTTGATTGTTTATTAAGTGCCACACCGTGAAATATACTCAAGTATGTATCATACTGAGCCCTCACAACTCCATGGAGAACATGAACGTGCCCATTTTGCACCAAAAGAAACTGAAGCCAGATAGATTACACAGCTTTCACCAAGTCACGCATCTAGTAACTGAGTAAAACCAGGTTTTGAACCCAGACCACCTGACTCTGGAGCCCCTATTTGGACAAGTTAAGTAACTGGCTCAGCCAAAGTCCTGTAGCCAGTAGATGGTGCCAACAGGATTCAAAGCCAGGTCTGCCTAACTCCAGAGCACCCATACACAAGGTGTTTGTTTGGTTAACAGAACTTGCATCACCTATATGAATAATGTAATGATAGTGTGGGGAAGAATTTGTTTCTATCTAAACTTTTTTTTTTTTGGTTCTGGTTTTGGTATTTTTGGTTCTGTTTTGCCTAAGGTTTAAAAAAAAGTACTGACATTGCCTTGGTTGGACTAAAGACAGGACCACTGCATTGCATGACTCAGGGGCATCCTACTTTACGTGAATAATGCTCACTGGAACTGCTCAGTACACAGCCTGCCGGGCTGAATGTGGTGGCCCTGGACCAGATACAGACTGGCTAAAGGAAATGGCAGATTTCTCCCCACAACTAGGCCAAAAGAGCTAAGCGAAACAAAGTGTCCCCTAGTGGTTGAGAAGAGTGTGACAACTTCAAAAGTCTAGCTAGAGATCTCCGGAACTGACAGAATGAGGCGGGTTGCAGAAGTGAAGTCAGGAGACATGAAAAACGAATCGCTGCTGTATCCAGAGTGTGCAAGTGAATGCAAGATATGTCAAGACTACTCTTGGGAGAGTCAATGGTTCCCCCAGGAAACAAGGGGAAACAGGAAAAATATCACCCAGAACTTGGGTCTCAAGAATAAGATGCCTACACAGTAAGTGAAGACAGGAAAGGGAAATGATTTTACTAAACTGGAGAAGGTGGGGACATACATAAATAGACTCAAGACTAGATAATCAGTCCTGGAAAATTCTCTGAGTAATCTTCCAAAAGGCACCTCCCCCCCCACCCCAAAAAAAAGCACTAGAAAATTAGGAGAACCTTGAAAATGTTCTCAAGGGGGAAAATGATGCTAAAAGAAACCCAGATGTGGTGAATGTAAAATGAATGGAATTTTGGATTCATTCCTACTGTCAGCCTCTCTTAGAATTGAGGCAAAGGCAATTGCAGACTTGGGAAGAAAGGCTTAACTTGACCAAATTAAAATGGCTTAAAGCCATGAGGAGACCATGGGTAAAACAGAAACACACATCAGCTGGGCAGAAGATGGGCCCTGAGAATCAGCACAGTGACTGAAAAAATGGAGCAGATACAGCCAGGGTCAACAAGATTATAGTGAGTGCCGATCACTTGCTTGATGGAGAAGATATTCTAGGTAATCGCATTTTCTAGTTTAATGTTTGCCATTTGTTACTTACATAGATTATCAATTTTCAAAGAATTTACAAGTATGTTGTAAAATAAAAATAACACTAAAATACAAGACACCTCAGAATCTGATATCAAAAGTATCAATTTCACCACTGCCTAAGGTTTGTACAGAACCTGGTCTCAGTTATGGACCTGTCAAAAATCTGGCTAAGAGGAAAGAATCAAGAAAGATGTAGATGGCATCAAATTAGGAGACGACAGTGCCCAGAGAGTTAAGAGATATTATTTTTTTAGTTCAAAGAGCTTAGCACATTTAGAAGTATGGTGGATGATAACAGCGATGGGACATAGAAAAACAATGCCACATTCATTCTGACAACTCACATCAAGTAAACTCACGTCAAGCAAACATTTCGTTTTGGTAACTGCTCTCTCTATTCCTGCATCTACAACAGTGACTGGCACATAGTAGGCACTCAAAAAATACTCAAAGGAGGAATAAATGCTTGTCCTGTTTAATGTCTTTTTCCCATCCTCCCCCTCCCCCTCCCCCAGTATTTTCTAGAAGGAAAGAATGAATGCTATTCATTCCAATATCCTTTTTTACATTCTCTACTTAGGGAAATTCTCATCCTTCAAAGTCCAGTTCACATTTCTTTTACTTCTTAAGGTCTTCCCCAAGATCTCTTCCTGCTGCCCACAATCCAACCTTCTTCAAAAAGCCAGAATTAAACTTTTTTTACTCTTTGCTTTCAAAACACATCCCTTGGATCTATGTTTGCTCTCATTTCATTCTGCATCGTGTTGTAATTTAGTCTTTGCATGTCTGACCCTTCCACTGGGTTATAAACTCCTTGAGGGCAAAGTTCTTGAGAGATTCGGTTATTCTGGAACCCCCACCTTCTAACATAATGCCTTATAAACAGTAATTACTTAAATGGCTGCTAAGTTTAATAAAACAGAAGGACATCCTTGGTATCTAATAAAAAGCCAGCATATAATAGGTGTTCAATAAATGTTTATTATGCGAATGAACTGAAAGAAAGATACCAACAAAATTAAATTCTGTGCCTCAAATCCCAGGGCTGGAGGGCATGCCTTGAAGACAGAGAAGAGGTCTCCTTCTCCTGGTTCTAAGTAAGAGACTTGCCTGGTTCACGTGCCCAGTATTAGGTGCTCCCACAGCAGAACTGCAGATATAAGTCTGCATAACTGAGGTGAGGTGGGGGAGGGAAGGGTGAAAAAGGAGGGAGCGAGAGATGAGAGGTGCAAGGCAGATGGCCTAAGTGATGTCTGGGACTACGTACGATAATCTTCCGCTAACACTGGGAGAGTGTAAACACCTAAGAGGGGAGGAATTGTTTAGCCTGGTCTGAAGAGCTAAAAGTAGGAGAAAGGATGAAACAAGGGATGGAAGATCAAAGCCCTGTGACAGGAAAGCCAACCAGGGGAGACACTGCTCTCCTTGGACTCGGAAAACAATGTCACATACATTTTCACGGATATCAACAAGGGTTATTATCCTCATCCTCAGGCATACAGGAGATCTGCAAACAGGCGGTTTATTGAAATGGGAAGAACTGAAACCTAAAACAAAGGGCCTATGCTTGCAACAGAAAGTCCTTTTACCATTCTGCAAAATATAGCCTCACACTCAGGTGTTGTTAGGCAGTGTCCGAAAACACCACTGGTTCAGACTGCACCCATAAGAAAAAGCACCTTCAGGAGAAGAGGAAAGAAGGAAAAGGAGAGAAAGGAATCAAAATAGCAGTGGGACTGGCATCCTCTGGTTCCATAAAACACATGAACTCTCCCTTCTGGGTCCTCATTCGCCACTTTCCATTTTACTCTAACAAAGACACCTCTCAAAGCGGCGTTTGCTGAAAACATATTCATTTCTTCCTATTTCCCATTCCGCTCCAAGCCTGCCCGCCTGCTCTCAGGATGTTTTAGTGGGTGTCAATGGTGCCTAAGTGCTGAGTGGTAGGGACAGAGAAGATACGGTTTCCCGCTTCAAAGAACTTGTAATCTGCTTGAAGAGACAAAATATAAATATGTGCAAATCGCAAGAAAATAATTGCAAAGAAACATGTGGTATATAGGATAAACTATTTATATAACTGCAAATGGTCTGTGAAATAAGATGGACCTGATAATTCAGGGAAGGCTTCCTCGCAGAGGTAGATTTTATTCCTAAAGAAGAAAAACTGAGGAGCACCTGGGTGGCTCAGCCGGTTAAGTGTCTGACTCTTGATTTTGGCTCAGGTCAAGGTCTCGCAATTCAGGAGTTCCAGCCCCGCATGGGGCTCTGTGCTAACAGTGTGTAGCCTGCTTGGGATTTTCTCTCTCTCTCTCTCTCTCTGTCTGTCTTGCTCTCTCTAGCTCTCACTCTCTCAAAATAAGTAAATAAATACTTAAAAAAAAGAAAAGAAAAACGGAAAAGGACTGATTGAAATGGATGTATGCATTTATAAAAGCTAGAAGGAACATTGGGGTGTATTCCATCAAAATTACTTGTTGATAGATGAAGTAAACTGAAGCCCAGGGAGCTTAGTAATATGTCCAGTGACAAAGAGATAAGCAGAAGAAATGGAATGCAACTCAAAGTATTCTGTCTTCGAATCCAGAGCAGACAGGGGCATCTGGGTGGTTAAGTCAGTTAAGCATCCAACTTCATAATCTCACTGTTCATGAGTTCAAGCCCCATATCGGGCTCTGTGCTGACAGTGCGGAGCCTGGAGCCTGCTTTGAGTTCTATCTCTCCCTCTCTTTCTACCCCTCCCTCACTCACACACATATACATTCTCTCTCTCAAAAATAAACAAACATTTTTTTTAAAAATTCAAATCCAGGGCAAACAACAGGAGCAAGAATTGGCAAATGTCTGTGAGAAAGAAGGTCCCACAGATGGGCTGGCTGTGACAGAGAGACTGTTGCTTTGGGTCTGGAGAGGCAAGTCCCAGTCTACTGCCAGATGAGCTGAGTGGTTCCATGTTGAGACTGCACTTTTGTCCCCTCCGGGAGCACCCATCATACCTTAGTGACAGGGGCGATGCACGACTTCTGCATTTCCCACACCATATGTCCTGCTCTGAGACTTAGCTCCCAGCAGCCACCATCCCTACTCCCAGATCCCACCTAGTCCGAAGGGCCCCAGAAGCTCCAAGATACACATATGGCAAAATTAACCAAGAAGCTACTCCACATATGAACTGCTAGTTCTGCTCACAACCCCACCCTCCTCCTTTGCCCCCACCAACACGGAGGAAACCAGATGTACAAATGGTTAACAGAGAAAAAAGAAAAAATCCCACCCAGACCACTTGAAACGCGGCTAGTCTGGCTGCGCTTCGAGTCCGCTCAGCCTCAGCGACTGCTCCATGCCTGCTATTTATAGCCTCTGGGTGCCCAGCCCAGCCTCCAGGTCACTAATTGTGGCCCAGCCCCGAGCCAATCCCCCCATCTCCTCCCCCGCCCTTGCAACCCAGGGAAAAAGGAGCAAATCCGGCTTTGTCTGGCCCAGGAAGAACAGCCAGGAGTGAGATCTGAATCCAAGACCCTATATTATATATCTTGTAGAAGGTAGCAAAACTGTCCAGAAAGGTCTGCCCTCACACTCTATATCCTGGAGAGCTGCGCTATCCCTTCCTTCTATAGCGGGCATCCTTCCCTGAAGCCTTCAAGTCCATCCAAACTTGAATCCTAATTTCAGGCTAACCCATTCAAACACTAGAAGCGGGGTGGGGAGGTACGGGTTTAGGCTACGAAGGACACCAATAAACAGTCTAGTAAAGGGTGTAGGCCTTGGAGTAAGTGCTTAAGCATCCATAGATTGGTATCTTGCCCCTTCTTGAGGTCTATTTGCTAGATGGCCTACCTGTTTGCTTTACTACTTCACCACAAGAAAAGTACCCAGGGAGGAGGCTTGCTCAGTATTAAATCTCTAAAATTTCTTTTCTAGCACCCACTAAATACATTTGAAATCCCCCACATTCTTAGTTTCAGACAGAGGCCCTAAATAAGACAGTGTTATTAGGGCGCTATAAAAATCGTTTCCGATTCCAAGAAGCTATGATTTGTGTATTATTGTATAACATTGTTTTCCCCCTAAGAATACAGATAACTCTGAGATGAGCAGTGACCTTTCTTTTCTTTCCTTTTTTTTTTTTTTTTTTTTGACATATGAGACTTTGTGAAGTTATTCTGAGAATAGCTTTTTTTTTTTTTAATAAAGGCATGGGGGCTAGGGGTGCTTGGCAAAAAGACCCAGTAAAGCTTTGTCTGTCAGTTCCATATCTATGCTTCATTGGGGTGACCCCCAGTGGGCCACATCCTTGATGATTAATTCTATATCTGAAGCCTTGTCTTCATCCTGGTGAAACCTGTCCACTGTCAAGGATGTTCATCTTCATAGCAAAGGGCTGGTACCGGAGGTGTGGGGACAGTTACAGGTTACAGCAAAAGTGAAAAGTGCCCCTCCTTTCCCAGCACCCCAGCCCCCTAGCTAGGCTTACCTCTCTTTTCAGACAGTCCAACAAATTCATAGGCCCCTACGTCCTTGACCATTATGGCCCAAGACTATGCATGCCAGTGTCAGCCTTCCCCTTCTTGTTTTGGGGTTCATCTGGGCCACTGGGTAACATGCCAAGGATTCTGGTCACTGGAGCCAGAGCCAGAGCGCTGCTGCGCTATCTCATCATCACCCACAAATACCAATTCCCAGCCCCAAATGGCCCCAAATCTTTCCTCCCAAGACCACAAGGGGAAAAAAAGTTTCCAAATTAAAAAACTAAAACTGGCAACAAAGGTGCCCCATGGCAGTAACCTTTAAAACTGGCCATTAAAGTTTATAAGTCAGACGGGCACCAACGTGAACGATCAAGAAGAGAAAAACAGCCCCCTCCCTTGGGGACCCGGAGCCACAGCCTTCCCCCTAAAGCCACAGAGTTGATGTCACAAGAAGCGCTTGCTGCCGTCAAGGGCTCTCTGTGTCCGACTACAGCCATGCAGCCTGTGCGCAGGAGGTGGAGGCGGGCGGGTGTCTGGCTGAGAATGAAGGAAAGGGGAGGGGCAGGGAGGCATGGGCTGGGGGTATAGAGTAGGCAGGAGAAGGTGGGCAGGGGGTGAGAAAGAACAAATCTCCTCCTAGCCAGGACAGCTGTCTGCAAGTCACAAACCAGGAGGGGACAGGCCTGTTGGGCTGAGGAGGACAGTGCTTCTCAACTTTTTGTCCACCCAACACACATGAGGCATATGCCACATATTTTCAACAGTAACTAAGGGTCATTATGCAGTGATTCTTAACCATCCTGGGGCAGAGAGAGCATATATCAGAAATTTTTTGGTGAGGGTATGAATAGTCTGAAAAGACCTCCAAATCATTCTGACCACCTCCCCTAGGGGTTATGTACCCCCTATGAAGAATCATCAATTTAGGGAGCCCACTTCTCCTTCCCTCCCTTCCTTCCTTCCATGTATTCAACAAATGAGTTTTGAGAGCTTACATGTGCCAGACATTGTTCTCCGGGCACTGGGGAGACAGCAATGAGCACACAGACAAAAGTCCCTGCCCTCATTGAGAATCCATGTCTTCGCAGGGGAGAAAAACAACATAATAAAAAAGTAAAATCTGTGGCACGCTGGGTAATGATAAGTGCTAAGGAGACAAACAGAGCAGGGGGAGGGGACAGAAAGTGCTGATGGGGGCGGGGATAGAGGTGGGGATGAAATTTTAGATAGGGTAGCCAGGAAGTCCTCAACTTCCTGAAGGAAAGAAAGAAGAGCCATGTGGATATCTGGGGAAAGAGCATTCTTAGCAGAGGAACGAGCACATGTGAAGGTCCTAGGGTGGGGCTAGGACATTATGTCTAATATGTTCATGGAAGAGCTGGGAGGTGGCCACCATGGCAGAACCCCACATACCCTCCTTCTGTTTCAGATCCCAGGGCTCTGAGGGGGCAGGCTGATTGCCTGCTGGACTAAACTGTCCATGGGGTCGGGTTGATTGCATGCTGGACTAAACTGTCCAAGCCGGGGACAAGTTCACAAGCAGAAAAAGTAAGTGTATGCAGCTTGGTGCAAGGGGATATGGGTGGGTAAGATGAGCTTAGCATTAACGTACTTCTCTTGCTTTAAAGAGCTCAGATTGCTTTTAAATAAAGTCTCATTCATTTGAGGGTAAAAATGACCAGTTCAAGAACCAGTTTTTAACTGATTTTAAAGCTAGAAGCTGGAATAGAATTTCCTCCTGATGTGCAGTCCAATGCTTTATGCTTTTTTCATAAAATCATAGGATAGTAAAAACTGAAAGAGGCATTAAGAGATGATCTTATATATTCCCCTCACCTTACTTGAGAAGCAGCTGCCAAAATTAGAGCCCAGGGTTCTTGGAAAAGGAGCTAACACTCCTTAGAAAGCAAAGTGGGGGATGGTGCAGATTGTACAGAGGGGACCATTTCTCCCTAATCTTGCATTCTAGAATCTCTCCTGTAAAGGCAGATATGGTGGTGATATTAGGATTCCCGAAGACCAAATAGTGTTCTCTGTCCCCTGACCCTGGGAAAAGGGCCATTTCCACACGCTAAGCCCTCTGCCCTTTATCTAGCGCCCTTTAGCCCAAATGTCCTCCATGAGACAGAGGCTGGACAAGCCAGTGGGCTGCAGGTTCAGAAGACCAGGACCAAGCCTCCAGTGTGAATACAGATGCACACACACACACACACACACACACACACACAGACGCACACAGCCAGGGGGAAGGAGGGAAGGAAAGCACACACAACACAACACACCAGGGCAGCTGCAGAAAACAGCTGCTTGTTAAGTTAAAATTAAACTCTGCACAAATATTGACCTTTGGAGGGGACAGAAACCGGTCCCATATTTACCAGTTTTATAAATGGGACTGACCACAGCTGCCCCACGCGCTTGGCCAGCATGATGGCAGGATGGGGCGAGGCCACGCTTTGGGGGGGGTGCAGATGAAGGAGAGGGGAAGGAGACATTTTAAACACCCTCTGAAATGCAGTTACTACAGGTAGGTCAAAGTTCCCAAAGCCTTACAAGAGGAATTTCTAAGAAAGCAAATAAGGCAGTCTCTGAAAGGGGGTTGGGGGTAGGGGTCAGGGAAGGAGGGAAAGAGAGAAAAAAGGAAGTGTCAGAAAGAAAAAGAATTGCTAAAAATAGTGAGAAATACGACAGAGATTAAAACAGAATGGAGGGAACACTGGGGAGCTTACCCTTTTGAACCCTGGCCCTTGGTCAAACCAAGAGTCATAAGGTAGAAGACCAGGTGACCAACTTAACCTAATGGAACAGTCTAAACGGACCTGGTTTACACCTTGGCTCTGCTGCCTACTTGCTATGTGACCTTGAGAAACACAGGACCCCAGTTTTCTCATTTATAAAATAGGGACAGTAACACAAAAACGCGGCTCGAATGCACAAAGATAGAACCAAAAGAAGACAACACAAGCAAAAGCGTTTTGCCAACCATAAACACCACGCAGATACAGATCATCATTTTCACAAATTCTATCCCAGCTAACTGCACACCTTTACACTCCAAACTGGCCAATAAACTTCAGTCTCTTTGAGAGCAAAGCCAGGGGTCAGAAGGGGAACTTGAGCTTCCCGTGAACTTGCTAAAAGCCCCCTGCAAGCATATGACTAAATCTTTCCCTGGCTGAAAGATAACAGGGAGGCCAGCTTGCTGAAATAGGCACCCAAAGCCATACCGCCAGTTTCAAAGGTCCAGATACTAAGGAGGAGAAAGGACTCATCAATACCATTTCCCTGAAAGATGATCTCTGGCAACGCATGGTTTTTTAGGAGCAAACATCACAGATGCTGGGCAACTCAGTTCTGTTCCAAACTTCTGATGCCTTCACCTTCTTTTTATATTTTCCTTATACTTGTGACTTCCACGATGAATAATAATAAGCATAAAAAGTCTGAATCCAGTCTCTATAGAGAAGGGCACCCCTGCAGTTATGACACCAGGAATCAAAATCTAAAAGCATTTCAAAAAAAAAAAACACATGAAAAGGTTTGGCCAAAACTAGTCGCCCAGGTTCATGGAAAGCTCTTGTGCCTTTACGCGGTACACTGCTTACACTCTATACCTTAAAAGCATACACCAGCGTCTGTGACTTACAGCGCAAGAAACAGGCAGTGGTGAAGTTAAAGTCCTCGACCTCCTCACTGCTAACCAAACACATGTCGCTAGCGTCTTTTGACTCTGTTTCGCTTGTTCAATGTTTTACCTTAATATATCACAGTTTATATTGTTAAACGTGTGCCATAAAATATAAGCAACGTACAGCACAACCATGTCAGCAATTCAGGAAGAATTCCCAACGCTGCAGTCTCTGCGGTCACAAGGCAGGGAGGTGTTTTGCATTTGGTGCACCAAATATGTGCTGAAGCACAGACTCCAAACAAATTGGGGAGGGGGAGACAGACAGGAAAGAGAAGGAGAAGAAAATGGGGAAATTCTACTCCATGTGGGGAACCAGCTTCCTTGAATTCTGATCCAAGAGCTTATTTCTAAAATGTGATCACTGAATTTCTAGAACTCTCTTTCTATGGCTTTGTCCACCTACAGAGAAGTGCTAGGCCCCCAGGTTCTACCACTCGGGGCTTCCAAGAGTTTCGTTTTTCTAACACGAACAAATGTCCTCTCCTCATTCCACCCCCATCTTCCCCAGGAGCAAGTGACCCCCCTCCATAGGTCTTAGCCCCATCTTCTTTAAACAACCAAGAAACTGAGCTAGCTGACCTTTCCTGGATGAGCCTAAGATTCTCTGCCAAACCTATTAAGCTGTAGTTAGAGCTGATAGTATTTTCAAGTAGTCCATACTTCTAGAAAAGGGGAAATGAGAACTACCATAATCAAGACTGTCACCCATTTAATACTCTCAAAAAAGTTCATTCTCTCTCTCTCTAAACACCCACGCTCACAGGGGTAGCCCTGAATGGGACCAGTGAGTCGATCACTCCTCAAGATCTTCCTCCCATGTTCTCATCCAAATAAAATCAATGCCTCAGACTGGGAGGTTTCTGGGGTAGGAAAATAGCCCAGGAGCTGAAAACAAGCACCTTCAAAAGCAAAATGTTCTTGGGGTGCCTGGGTGGCTCAGTTGGTAAAACATACAACTCTTGATCTTGGGGTTGTGAGTTTGGGCCCCACGTTGGGTGTAGAGATTACTGAAAAATAAAAGTTTTTTTTTTTTTTTTTTTTTAAAGAGGCAAAATATTCTTAAGGAAAAACACACAGGGTTCAGTAGATCTCTGAAAAACAAAACAAAATAACAAAAACCAAACAATAAAGCCCCCAACAGGACAAGCAATTATTACCCAGCAATTAGAAGTCATGTTTCCAAGGATGCTCTTTTGACCTCTTAGGGCTCTTTTGACCTCTCTACCCACAGCTCTATCTGTGAGACCCTGCTGATACCCTCCCAGACAAAATTCCAGCTGCCTAAATTCAACAAAATGCAGTAAAATGCAGCCCCACATAGGATTTCTAGTTGAACACTGTTTGTTTCAGCAAATCACTGATTTCTGGTTAGAATGCCTTGGCCCAAGCAAGTGACATGTCATTCCTGGGGGCTTCAAGACGGAAGGGCACCTTAATATTTTGGACAACATAAGTGCTCCTAAGCAACATAAGTGCTCCTAAGGCCTAGACGAGGTCATGTTTATAAGGCCTCAGAAACAGGGAATGGAAGCCAGGGTCCCCAGAAATGTTCTGATGTCCCAGCAAGGACAAGAAGGGGACTCTTGCACAGGGACTGGCTAAGGCAGGGAGCAGAGTGCAGCAGAGAGACCCGGGCAACATCTCCACACACAAGTGCATGCCTATTTTATATCCGCAGCCCAGACATTGCAGAAGTTATGTCCATAATCCAGAAACAACTAAATTTCAAGCACGCTAGGAAGCATCCCTCCACCATAATCTTTGAAGCCCCAAGAGAAGCCAGTAAGGAAACACTGCTACCGGGTACCAGTGACTGCTGCCGACTCACCAGCCCTAGGAAATGTCTGAACAGAGTCTTATTCAAGCCAAGGGAAAACGCTGTTAAAACACACAAAACTCCTTTGACTAATGTGAGAGGGGGAAAGAGCCTCTATAATTAACAGAAACTGTCACAGGCATTGGGGGCCTCCAACGTGTTCAACGCAAACCACTTGAAAGACCCGGTCTTCTAGAAGGCTGGGGTTTGTGAGTGGGGCTCCAACAGGCTGGCGACAGCTTTTTCAAATGAATCCCACCATATTAAAAGGAAGGAGAAGGAGGAGGAGGAGGAGGAGGAGGAGAAGAATGAAGGAAGAAAGAAGAAAGAAGAAGGAGAAGAATGAAGGAAGAAAGAAGAAAGAAGGAGAAGAATGAAGGAAGAAAGAAGAAAGAAGGAGAAGAATGAAGGAAGAAAGAAGAATAAGAAGGAGGAGGAGGAGGAGAAGAAGAAGAAAGACGAAGAAAGAGAAGAAGAAAAAAAGGGGGGGGTGGGGGGGGGGAAGGAGAAAGCCAAACCTCAGCTGCATGTTTTTCCACCACTGGAACTAAAAAGCAGAACAGAAGAAGAAAAGTCCAAATGCAACCAGTTTTCAATTAGGGCCTAATTAGAAAGGAAAGTGGCAGTGCTATTATTACAGATCTGGGGAGGAAGAAATGCAGTCAATGACTTTAGTTTGGGCTGAGCCATCCACTTGAAAGCTGTGATGATTAGGGGGACAATTTATGGTGAGAGATGTTGGAGGGGAGCAGGGAATAGGAGAAGAGGGCCGAGGGCTGGTTCAGCGTGACTGTCAGGAGCCAAAGCAGAGTCTGAAACATCTATTGATCACCCACAACGTGCAAAGCATTGCACGAAGGGCTAGAAGGAAAAACAGAGACCCTAACAGACCTGAAGAGACTTATAAACACTGTCCCTGCACTCAGTACCCACATCTTCGCACTCAGCTGCTATACACACGTTGCACACATCTTCAGACAGAATCTAACCTCGGCTTCTTTTCATACACAGCACCCAGCCTGACCACTCATGTGGCCCTCTCTGCATTTCTCCCAGGTTCCTCTGCACGTCCGTACAGGACACACAGAAAAGTAGAGAAAAAAAGGAGCCATCATGAAGAATAATCCCCAAATGAAGCTATCTGGATTTGCCTCAGCCCTCAAAAGAAGCCAGTCAAGATCCACCCCTTGGCTTGGATAGACCGAGACCCTACATCAAGATGGCGAATCTCAGAATAGTGGGAAGGGCCTTTTCTCCTCTCTTCATGATCCCAGAGGATTCTGGTCCATTTTCTAGATAAAGGCCATACTCCTTGAGAACAAGCAGAAAGGCACTAAGGACCGGCGCCCTTACCCCTGGCTCGAGGAAGGAGTGGCTCAGCTAGTTCCATTCCCTATTTGCAACAAAACAAAGCAGTCTGATTGGTAGAAGCAGGAAGGACCTTCTTCCCTTGCTCTGGGGTACCCTCTCCCTTGTTGATTTAGTTCAGGCAACTTGGAGGAGGGACAGGAAGGGCCAGGCAAACATGTCACAGCCTGCAGTGAATAGGGCCAACAGAAAGGAGAGGCAAAGAAGAGAGCTGAGAGGAGAGGAAAAGAGGGGAGGCCTCCTTTCCCATCCCACAACCTGGGCTTAATCCAACACAAAGTTAATTCCTAACCTCGGCTCACCACCCTGCCCGCTGCTTGCATGATTTATCCCCCTATCTGCCTGCATCGCCTTTACAAGCCTCCTAGCCCTGCATACCATTATAAAAGCTGTCTGTGCGGCTGGCTCGACCTGGCCTGGCCCAGGCTCCTGCCACAGTAACCCTTCCCCACCCCTGCATTTTACAAGCCTTCCGCCATCATGGAAATCTGAAATCCCACGAAAGAACAGTAAACATCGCAGGGAAAAGAAAATACCTAGCCAGGCCACTCTGGACAGCAGAGTCCCAATGGACTGAGGTCCATGAGCCGGGGATGAAGGTGTCTAGGCAACAACAGGGAGCCACCTTCTCACCCGAGCTCAGCTGGGTAATAACGAAGAGATGCACGCACCCATGTGCCAATCCTTTATGGGGCACAGCCAAGCATCTGGTGCTCTGGGAATTCCCAGGCTCAAAGAAGCAACCAGAATAGAATGTCAGGGAGACTCACAAGTAAACACAGGTGTCAGGTTTAGAGACCGTGTGGAAATGTGAAAGTTTTAAATAACAGAAGGAACCTAAACATTATTCGGACCACAAATTAAGTCAGAATCAGCTTTTCACCTTCTGAAGGGCTCCTCAGGGAAGCAGCACAGTGTCGTGGAAAGAGCAGGGTCTGTGGGTTTTGTTCAATGGCTTTGAAACCTGGCTTCATCACTTAGATTAGCTACGTGACTCTGGGCAACTTACGGTCTCTGCATCTCAGGGTCGCTTTCCACCCCATGGGAAAATACCAACTCCTAAAAAGGTTGTGAAGAATAAGAACAAGATTTACAGCCAGAAGCCTGGGCTGGCACTCAATAGGTATTAAAAAATTAGTGCTGCTATGATTACTTGGGATATTAGAAATCCCCAAATAGGGATGGGGGGAGGTTTTGCTTCCTTATGCAAATTTTAGCCCACTTAATAGGTTTCTCCTTCATTCTATGCAAATTTTCCCTTTTTAGAACCAGATTTCCCCTTTTTACCTCTGAGCCAAAAGGAGTCCCCTGGGGGGAGTATTCTTTCCTACCCACTGTCTTAGGTACCCTTGTCCCCTCACCACTTTCAACCATACAATCCAGTTCGGCTCCTGACCCTCCTCGCTAGGCCCCCATTGGCTCCTCCAGCCTCCGTTCATAAAGGCTCTTCTTTCTCTTCATTGGCCTCAAGGGAACCTGCAGCACCCACTAGGTTCCATTCTTTTCGAGAAATGCCTGCATGCCCTAGAGTCGAAGCCAGAAATCAGGGTTCATACCTTCCCCGACTAACTTAGTGGAGAAACGGACACTAAAGAATTCTCCATCAGTCTCTGGAGTTCCAAACTGCCCTGCCAATGAGGCTGAGTGCTCCCCAGAGCTCTGTTATTCACTTGGGGGTAGGTAGTGGGAGATGGAGGGGGAGGGACGGGGGAGGGCAGGAAGAGAAGAGAGCCTTGATTCAGGGGCCAGACTGAGTCCGCCACAGGCCAGGCTCCGCTGAGGTTTCTCGGGTGAAACACGCCTCTGTGACGGCTGTTTCTGTGAAGCGGATGGAAATGCCCATAAAGCCGTATCAAACCCTGTGCAGAGAAGGACAGGGATATATATAGAACCAGGAACCAAAGGGGCCACAGGGGATTCAGGCGGACAGCTCCGCCCAGCCCTTAAACCCGCCCTAGGGAAGGGGGGAGGCCCGAGGAACAAGCTCAAGGAATGAAGGTTGGAGACAGCCCGGCGGGTTTACCAAGGGAGTGGGGAAATTGGGGGCGTCAGGGACAATACTGGAAGAGAGCTAATGGCTCAGCGGCGGTGGGAATCAGTCAGGGCTGAGGGAGCCGTGCCTGCCCAGCATGGCTGCAAAAGAGCCTCTGAGTTCTAGTAGATCCTGACATGACTTTTAACATTGCTTCGGTGTCCTGCAGTCTGGACAGTGCCCTGCTTCCTTCTCAGAACCCGAGAGCCTCTAATGGACTGGCTTGCCCTGTCCTTCTCCGCTCTCCTGGCCAGCAACTCCAGTTTAAATTCATCTAGGGGCCAGAGTTCTCCATTCCCTACTCCCTGATCCCCACTTACAGCCAACACCCCCTCAGAGAAACCCGGATGGGGGGAGAGGTGAGAAAAAAAAATCGTTCCATATGGAGACTGTCCTGAAACAAGAAAAGTACCCCAAGAGAAATAACTGTCAAAATTTAGAAGCAAATTCAGAGAGGAAAAAGAGGCTGACAGAACAAGGCAAGAGCTTCATAAACCATGGCACCTGGCAGAATCAGGCCCCAAAGGAGACACAGTGACAGGGACAGAAAGTGAACGGGCTCTTCTTCCACTCTTTGATCGGCTGGAACTCCCTCCCCTGCCAAACAATCCTCTTGCCAAAGAAGGTCACTATAGGTACAGATCCTGGGTGACGAGGAACTGGCGGGCACCAAGCCCACAAAGATCTCTTACCTGAGCAATGGGGCCAAGGTAGCCAGTCTCCCTCTGCCTGTCCCCAGTTCAAAAGAGAATCCTCTCCATCTGGAGTCTTTTCCCAAGCCAGCACGAGTATGGCAATGTTCTGGCGCCACCTGCTGTCCTTTCCTGACAGACGACTAGAATAGATCCTAAAACCAGATGAACCTCAAATTTACCTTTAATTCATCATAAGCCCTAGAGGAATGGAACCCAAGAGAAGAGAAACCATAACTCCCACCAAAGGGACTCTTCTGATATAGCACAATGGACAACTCCAGTGCTCCCACCCTTCCCCGGCTTCCTGGGACTGATGTGTTAGGAATCTGACCCCTGTCACTGGTTTTGGGTTCCAGTCTCAATGGCCATTAGTCTGTGAAGTTCTTTCTCCAAGCATCTTGCTGGCTTGAGAACTGTGAATATTTAAGAATCCTTTTCTCTACTTAGTAGATTCCCTACATTTCCCCCGTATATTTTAAAATTATTTCTATATCACCCTGTTTTGGTTTTTCTTGGTTTTAGGTAGAAATTCTAATTTTGCACCAGAATGACACGATCCTTTGTCATCAAACAGTAGAATGAAAACACTGTCACCCAACGGCAAGGACTTAGACATTTTACACTGCTCTCCCATTCCTGTGGTCCTTACTATGGTCTGGGCAAACATTCTAATAAGCAATACACTCATTGAGAAGTCAGCTCATCTCACAAATATAAACATTTGTTCATCCATTTAACAAATATTTCTGTAGCACCTCCCATGGACCAGGAGCAAATTGGAGGTAGAGGGTGAACAAGACAAGGTTCCTATTCTCACAGGGCCTCCACCCCAGCAGCGTCTGCCCGATTCATGAAGGTAGTCTAGCAATTTCTCACCCATCTGTGAGAATAGATGTGTGAACAGCAAAGATCAAGACAAAAAGCATGAACAGACTTTGTAAAGAAACCATGAAGAAATGTAAAAGGACAGAAGAGGAAGGATGTACAGAGGAAGCAACAGCTGTGTGTGGAAAAATAATGTGTTTTTTTATTTAAAATTTTTTTCATTTTATTTATTTTAGAGAGAGAGGGAGAGAGAGAGAGTGAATGAGCATGGGGGAGGGGCAAAGAGGGAGAGAGAATCCTAAGCAGGCTCTAAACTGACAGCGCAGAGTCCAATGTGGGACTCGATCTCAAGACCCTGAGCCGAAATTAATAGTTGGATGCTCAACTGACCGAGCTACCCAGGGACCCTGAAAAAGAACTGTTAATATACCACACCTGTTGTAAGGGAAAGACGCTTAAAGAATTCTAGGAAGGGAGTTTCCAAGCTTCCCTGGTAACATTCCAGTCAGGTTAAAAAAAAAAATACATACACACACACACACACGTATACGTATATTCTCTCTACTTCAACTATATCATTATCGCTATAATTCAAGTTCATCCTTTCTCGCAGTATGAATGAAATGTGGAAAAGTTCTTTCCCATCTTACTTGTACCAATATTCACATTTAAATGAATGAGCTACCAATCTACTTTCTGAATTAAATAACCCCATTTTCCTTAGATTTTTTTTTAAATTCTGTTTCCATCCCTTTTATTATTGTCCTGATTTTCCTACAGGCACCAAGGCCCCATGTATCTTTCAAACAGGACACAAAAATCTTGAGAGGCAAACTACTGCTAAATACAACGGGAGAGTGATGTGTGCTCTCATGCTCTTCTTTTAATTATACAATCTGGAATTATGCTCATCTTTTAAAATAGGCAAACTTGCCAAAGACTGTATCACAGTTGGGAGCTCCTACTAGTTACATTTTTCAGAAGGAAAAAAAGGGGTGGGGGAGTGTCCATCTAGGAAGTAGAAGGATACTTTATGGGAAAGAAATCCTATTAAATAAGATACCAGAATAGCTAAAGCATCTCACAAAAGGATACGAAGGCAAGGTTGGGAAGCAGAAAGCCCGGGAAGGCCTGTAGAGTAGCTTTAGGCCTTACGGAGGGTTATTAAAAGAGTCACAGAAAATTCATTCTCCTTTACTTCCCTTAGATTCGCCCTCTTACAAGAGCTCCGTGGGAATCCTTCACTGACTTCCCGTCCCCCTCCCCCCTCCCCCCCCAGGAAGGACATGCTCATCCGTCCCCACCTCAGCACCCGGTATGCACCGCTGTTTAGCATGGCATTCTCACCTGGGATTAGAGGTATATACACACCTGTGTCCCCTTCTCTTCCATACACTTCTTGGGGCAGGAATCATGTCAGGTATCACTGAAGACTTACCAGGGCTAGCTTCCTACTCCCCACGGTGGCTCATACAAGAACCCAAACCCAGTGGTTTTCAATAAACACTGGGTAAGGATGATAACATTAACAGCCATCCAGCCCAACTCCACTAAGTTGTCAGACCAGTTTAGGATATTGGCATGAAAACGCCTTTTTCTCTTGGCCCAGACATTTACTCTTAAGGTTTGTCTCCTCCTCAAGAGACTCCAGGAAATAGGGTTAGTTTTAAAGTTCTAGAAACTCTAATTATTCCTGTTTTCTCCGAGCTAAGGGCCTAAAGGAAGACTGTAGATACCTCATGAATATTAATGAGCCTCTGCGGTCACATGAATATTAACAACACCCTGTGGCTTTTGGGAACAGCAGCCCGGCTAGAAGGCCTAATATTAACCTTGGCTAGGCCCAAAATGTGGCAAGAGCATATGCCCATAGGTCTCCATGAGGAGTAAAGGGTGCACGGCAGAGCCTAGTTTGGGGGTTGGCCCCTAGGCAAACACTGGGCACAAAAGCAGTTAAGAAAGGACTAAACATTGTGCCCCATGTCCCTGGCACCAAGGGCTCTGGTAGCTGCTATCTGGCCAGAAATCCCCACTTCTCAAGCTTTGCAGAAGAAAGGATGCAGAAACTACGTCCTGTGCAATGCAGGGAAGAAGTGGTGGGGATACACTGGCCCAGTAACTACAAGAGGAGGGTAAGGGAAGGTTTGAAGTCAGTTCTCAGGGGACAAAAACCAAAATCAAATAATAAGAGTCAATTAGACAACAAAATGCACAGTTAACAGATCACATGTTAACAGTAATGAAAGAACTACAGAGTGTGGCGTTTCCAGCCCCACACCTTCCGTGAGACTAGCAGACACAGAGACCAATGACGGGCTTAAGAGGAAAGATGTCCTAGGGTTGAAGCAGCAAGAGATGGGAGGGATGAGATTCTTTTAGCGCGTACAGATTCTGGAACCAGGAGACATCAGAAAGAATGATGGGTGTTATGAAAAGTAGATATGGGGCGCCTGGGGGGCTCAGTTGGTTAAGCATCGGACTTCGGCTCACATCATGATCTCACAGTTCTTGGGTTCAAGTCCTGCACTGGGCTCTGTGCTGACAGCTAGAACCCTGGAGCTTGCTTTAGATTCTGTCTCCCCCTCTCTCTCTGCCCCTCCCCTGCTCTCTCTCAACAATAAATAGTAAAAAAAAAGGAAAGAAAAAAGTAAATAAGGGCACCTGGATGACTCAGTCACTTAAGCATCCAACTCTTGGTCTCAGCTCAGGTCACAGTTTGTGGATTGGAGCCCTGTGTCAGGCTCTGCAGCTGTCAGCTCAGAGACTACTTAGGATTCTCTCCCTCTCTCTCTCTCTCTCTCTCCCTCTCTCTCTCCCTGCCTCTCCCCCACATACATTGTCTCTCTCAAAATGAATAAATAAACCTACAAAAAAAAAAAAGTAAAATAAAAAGTACTGTGAACCAAAGCCAACCAAAGAAACCCATGCGCCCCTGGCCCCAGGTCTCAGTTCAAAACCTACTTCTACTGGCACGTGACAACACTATTAAAAGAAAGGCAAGTTGAGGTGCTTGCGTGGCTCAGTCAGTTAAGGGTCTAGCTCTTGATCTCAGCTCAGGTCTTGATCTTAGGGTCGTGAGTTCAAGCCCTATACTGGGCTCCATGCTGGGCATGGAGCCTATGTCATAAAAAATAAAATAAAATAAAAAATAAAAGGAAAGACAGGTTGCGTGGCCTCATGCAGTGAGTGGAATTAATGCTAATAGTAAGACCCTTGCTGAACCTGCACACCAGGATAGGGCTTAAAACTAGAAAAGCACCTCTTTACTCCTCTGGCCCAATCCTACTCAAAGGCCGTGACCCCTTACTTCTTTCGGAAAAGCTGTCCCCAGCCCCCTCTGCACACAGTCAAGAGGAACAGAGAGGCCTGTGGGCCTAGCCCAAGCCGAGGCAGTGAGAGGCCACACCTAGGAAGAGGGTGGGGGCCGCTCACGGGAGCTGTGTTCTGTCACACAATTACCATATTATGTAGCTCTAATAAAAAGAAATACTTGAAGTTTTACTAGTGCCATATAATAAAGTATTTATAGAATCCGGGGGGTGGGGGTGGGCAGAGGTAGAGACCAGGAGGTAAAAAGGAGGAATCAGAATTGTTAGCAGGAGCCCTGGCGTGGAGAACTCCCGGGATTCATCGCACAGGTAAACGTCAAAGCCAGCAGCCTGGAACATCAGGCTTGCGCTCACTAACCTAGATCAAGGTGGCTGACCGCTCACCCCCTCTCCGTAACAGTCTGTCTCTGACTTCTTCCTGGCTGACAAAGAAAGAGATGAGGTGGGAGTAAAAAAAAAGGCAGAACATGGAAGGCAGAACTGTGTGGAGCCTGGGCCCAAAAAGGCTGGAGACCAGAGCAAAGGGGACACAGTTGAAAGAATGAATGGCATGTGAGCTTTAAAAGGTTCCATTCCAAGGTGACACTTCTAGGGCTCACCATCCTACATACCTGACCATTTTTGAAATTTGCCAAAACAGGGTTTTCCATCATTGCGCCGGTCCCTTCTGTACACCTTCCACCCCACTTCCAGCCACCCCGAGAGTCGTTCATGCCACACCCACCGTGACCACACAGCGCACACCCGCAGCTTCCCACACCTCCCCTCCGCACACGCGGGCCCTGCAGCCACAGTGTCTCTCTCACACACACACACACACACACACACACACAAAACACGCTCACCACAACACGCTCTTCCCCGAGGGCGCTCACTGGCTCCCTGGATTTCCTGGGTATCTTCCCAACCTCAGACACATCCTAGATAAAAACATTTTCTGAGTCTACAACCCTCTTTAACATTTCAAAATTTTCTATTACCCAGAAAAATTCTCCCCAAAGAGAGAGAGCAATGAGGGCTGTGGCATTATTACAGAGGAGACTATAAACAGAACAAATATAGAGCTGCTTTATTACAAGGCAGTGTGGGGCTGGTGGCTGGCTGATTACAGGGACACTCCCCAGACCTCTCTGCAGTCCCAGACCTCAATAAAGGCCAGACTAAAGCTGCGTTCAAACTGAGGGGCAATTGGATCCAGGGGCCCCCTAGAATCCCTTCAGATTCCAGTCCAGGATATGATACCTGCCTTGGTTAAAGATAAGAAGGAAGGCAAACACAACCTCAGAACAACCATGCTTGGCAAAGAGCCACCAGGCCATCTTCTCAAAGGCAAATGCAATTTGAAGTATGGGTAGGGTTTCTTGAAATCAATAGATTTCAAACTTTAGATTAAAAAAAAAAAACCCAACTACAGAAATCCAGAACAAATTGATAGGTTAAAATCCACACACATCATGGATAGTGCAGCGCGACAAGAAAAAACGGGTTAGAAGGCAGAATGAGAAGCAGCGCAGCCGTGTGAGTGACTAAAGGAACCCACATTACGCCTAAAATCATAGAAGGAAAGAGTGGGAAATCCACAAGTCCTCTCTTCTGGGCTCTGGGCACACGGCGTCCCTTCCTGGGTGACTCACTGCGGGATCACCTTCACCCCCTGCTTCATGTGGTAAGGGCCTCTTTATAAGGAGACGCACCGCGAGCCTTCTCCTCCTCCATCCCTGCAAGCCAGGGGAGTTGCGTCACTGACCTCCACACACACTCACTCCCTCCTCTTTCCAGCCGGCCACCACACAAGGGATCTTGTCTTGTGGTCCCCGCCATCCTTTCATCTGGGCTCCAAACCCACTGTCACCTTGGCCCTGAATCACTCCCCAGGAGACACTGGGAAAACATTGCCGGACAAAGAGCGTCTGGGTCCCGCATGGCTAGAATTTACTGATCCCTGCTGGTGAGAGAACCGAGGCCACGCTCTTCGCTGCCCCAAGGCCAGAGCGCAGGAGTAAGTTTGAACCTGGCTTTGTGGCCAGCTCTGCCTACGGACTAGATCTCTGCTGATCTGGGTGATACCAATTCCTTTCGGCTCCCAAGAGCCGAAGAATAAAAAGGGCTGAGAGGCAGCCTTAAATGTTCTAGTTCATCATCTACCTTACTTGTTCAGTAGCTGAGAAACTGGTGGCATTGGAAGAGGGCCAGCAAGTGTCCCCCCGATCCCTCCAGTTCTGTCCTCATCCCACTTGGCTGTCCTGTTCTCAGGGCAACCCCAAAGAAAATATGCTGGCAGCCAAAAATGTCAGTGTTTCTCAGATCCTTCTCTAAGACTGAGGATTCCCCTCCAACTGTGTCTCAGCTCATTTCTAGTCTCATGGTCCTGACATTTTTCCTTGACCTTCTAGGTGATAATAATCCAGTTTGGTGCTCGGCCATTTTTCTAGAATTTTAGACTCATGTTTCAATGGGAAGATTTAAGAAGAGTTACAGGAATGCTTTTTTATTCTCTGGGTATCCTCCCTTCTCAAATATATTTCATTAGAACAGAGCCTCTGAGACAGGGTGAGATACCGGGGGAGTGGGGGAGGGGAGGAAAGTCGGAGGATGAGGTTCTGGTTTCAACTGCAATTATGTGTGGGACTCAGGGCTACATAATTTCTCCAAACGAAGTCATTGTATCTTCTCATCCTGAAGTGGCCCAAGTAGGGTTAAAAAAATTTATGTACAGGGGAGCCTGGATTCAGGGCTACATAATTTCTCCAAACAAAGTCATTGTATCTTCTCATCCTGAAGTGGCCCAAGTAGGGTTAAAAAAATTTATGTACAGTCGGTTAAGTGTCCAACTTCAGCTCAGGTCATGATCTCACAGTCCGTGGGTTCGAGCCCCACATCAGGCTCTGTGCCGACAGCTAGCTCAGAGCCTGGAGCCTGCTTCAGATTCTGTGTCTCCCTCTCTCTCTGACCCTCCCCTGCTCATGCTGTCTCTCTCTCTCAGAAATAAATAAAACATAAGAAAAAAATTTACGTACATTTGTTTCTCCTTTTTATGTGAGTCGGTAATCAATATATTTGTGTTGAATTTTATTCAGTGAGGCCTGCTCATTTCACCCGCTAGTTATAAGTGAATCAAATTAGGAGCAGCTGGGGGACTCAAGTCAGCTGAGCCTCCAACTCTGGCTCAGGTCATGATCTCACAGCTCATGAGTTCAAGCCTTGCACTGGGCTCTCTGCTGTCAGTGCAGAGCCCGTTTGGGATCCTCTGTCCCCCTCCCTCTCTGCCCCTTCCACGCTCGCACTTTCTCTCTCAAAGATAAATAAACACATTATTTAAAAAGAAAAATAACTGAATCAAATTAAATAATAAAGGCAAAATTTCTCTGCAGAAGTATATAACACTACAGAATTTCCTGAGTACTTACAACGGATCAGACAAGTTAAACAAGACAGATCACCCTTGGGGAACTTATCATCGGGGGCAGGGAGCCAGAAGAAAACAGCAATTACAATGCAGTGTGATAAGGCTTATGATACAACAAATAAAGTGGCTCATAAGAAAGGCAACTAAATTGAACTCAGAGGGCCAGGGAGAATTCCCTCGAGGAAGTGACATCTTCACTGAAATCCAAACAGTGAACAGGAGTTATCCAGGTGAAAAGGTCTGTGGTGGCAGGGATTTTCCAGAGAGAACAACTCATGGCAAAGTCTAAAAGATAAGAGAGAAAATAATGGGCTCCGGGAACTGACAGCAGTTCACTGTGCCTGAAGTGTAGATTTGGGATGGAAGGAAGAAGTGTGGGTGGGGAGTGGAAGTGTGGCCTAGCAGAAGAGTGGGAGAAGAAGCTGGGGAGGTAAACAGAGGCCAGATCATAAAGGGCCTTAATGGTTTTATTAAGGAGTTTGGACTTTACCCTAAGGTCAATAGGGAGCCACTGAGGAGTTTTAAGCAGGGACACATGACCAAGATTTAATCAGGAGCTTCCATCTGGTTTCTTTTCCTGATTGCAGATCCCCAGGGTTAGTGGGGTGTTAAAAAGAGAAAAGACACAGGGGTGAGTCTGTGCCTACTTCTCTCTTCCTTCTTCCCTCACCAAGAGTGGAATCCAGCAGATTCCCACCCACACCCCCCTCACAGAACTCTCCAGTCCTTTAAATTCCTGGCTTGCTTTCCAGTCTTCTCTCTCTGTGTCCTATTCCTCCTTCTCTGGCAAAGACAAAGCTTTCACTGTGTGGCCAGTCCCCTCTACCCAGCTGTCCTACAGACCTGGGCTGTGAACCCCCACTCTCCAAGTAGGGATGTTAAGTAACCCCGCCAGTAGGCCGCAGTTCTAATCCAAGGCCCAGTTCTTATCTCTTACGTGAATTCCACCAACTCTGCCAATATTTGCTTTTCTCCTCAATCCTAGATCTCTCAACCTCTGGAAACAATTTGGTGGCCTCCTAACAGAAGACAAAGATAATGCTGACCAAACACATGATTGATCCGTATAAGAAAGACCTCATATCTAGATGAAAATGACAGACTAGTAAATGAACCCTATGAAAAACATCCCCTCCTTTGCTTTCTTTACCTTGGTAAGTCATCTAAAGCTGCCCTTTTAAGACTCCTCAAGGCCATTAACTTTACCTCTTGGCCTTACCATTTAGCATTAGAATCACAGAACCTTGGCACCAGGAAAGAAACCTTTAATCAGCTAAGTTCAGGCTTCCAGCTCAGTACCAGAGCTCTTCGGTATAAGGCGGCAACTGGGATCAGATTATTTCTTACTGCCTGAAATTTCCTTAAGAATTCCTTTTTCTATCCATCCCCCACTGAACAGGTTAAGGGTAGGACCTCTATGTCCAATAGGAAATAGCTCAAACTCACTAGGTCTTACAGTTCTAGGACAATGCTATTCAAAGTATGATCAGCAAACTGGTGCTGGTCCATGAACTCTTTGTAACTAGCCCATGTTGGGGTAAGTATAGAAACTGGGCATAAGCATTAAAAAAACTGCATAGCTTGGGGCACCTGGGTGGCTCAGTCGGTGAAGCATCCAACTTTAGCTCAGGTCATGATCTCGCGGTTTGTGGGTTCTAGCCCCGCATCAGGCTCTGTGCTGACAACGAGCTCAGAGCCTGGAGCCTGCTTCAGATTCTGTATCTCCCTCTCTCTCTGATCCCCCCTTGCTCATTCTCTCTCTCTTTCTCTCTCAGAAATAAGTAAAACATTAAAAAAAAATTTTTTTTAATTGCATAGCAACCTGACATTGTCATGATACCCAAACAGGGGACTCGTCTCAATGAACGGGGTATAAAATGATTTGAGTACTGTTGAACTTACCACATAGGGCACATGCTACATATTAGCCACACACAGTAAGACCATGCGTCAGGCCACTTTGAAAAGCACTGTTCTAGAAGGTTCCACGGGAAGAGAAGAGGATAGGTCTGGGGACAGAAGGGCTAACTCTTCCTTTTTTCAAACCTTTCTGGGTACAATAGGGAGTGAATCTGCTGCCTAGGATGAGGAACAGGAAGCTGCTCCCACAAAGCCACTGGCTGCATGGGGTGAAGAGGAGGGCAGGAGTTGGTGGCCAGGTTATCAGGCAATAACAAACTCAGCATCCAAGCACGCGACTTCCAGCAATGCAAGGAGTTTCCTTTGTTTTGGGAAAACAAGAGCTGCAAGGAGCCTCTCCTTGACACGTTCTTGCCTGGCTTCGGGAGGAGCCCCACCACCCCTCACACACAAACACGACAGTCCTGGCCAATGACAGACAAGCCAGCACCCTGACCACAACCCCTGTTTGCTTTTCCTTTTCCACCACTTCCTCAGTTGGAGGGCCACTGTGGGGCCATAGGTAGCTGCCAGCCTAGGTCACCATTCGAGAACTTCACCCCCAATGACCCAGTATCTACTCCATGCAAGTCTTCTGATGCTCTTTCTACAGCTTGCTTTCTCTCCCCAGTAGGGTACTTTTGGTCTGAGACTACTAACTCCTGGCCCCTTCCCTAGAGTTCCAGATAAAGCTAATAACAGCACTGTTCTGACACAGGCCAGGATACGCTCTAGCGAACTATGCTGTTTTAACTCTAAAGCTGAGAAGATCGGCATCAATTCAAGTGCCCCAAAAGAATACTTGAGGTTTCCACAAAATACTCTAAACATATTCTAAACAGAATATGTTACCTGAGCAGAGTTGAGTATGTTAGAGCCTCAGCTTCAACAACCCAGTTATCCCCAAGATAAGATATATATAAAACAATGCATCTCTTTGTGAGGCAGAATGTTGTCAAAAGTAAATGTCCAAGTAGCTAGCTAGGGAGCTTAGGACCAAAGACCAAAAAATCCGACACCACTTGGGAGTCAGCTCTTGGGGCTGTATAAAAAGAGGAAGAGTGTCAACCTCTCAGATTCACATCAAAGTGCCTTCTAAGATTAAAGACGTCAGGGTATTTTCTCTGAGTGCTCTGAAAAGCAGGGCTGGTAAGTTCCACTTCTGACTTTACTATGTTAAATCAAGAGCCTTGGGGACCAGAAACCTTCCTCCCTTTCCGATTAATCAAGAGAGCTTACTCTTTACCCTAATGGCCCAAGATTCTATGAAGACTCATTTGTCCAGTAAGGGGAGGGGTGTGGGGGCGGGACTCCCCCCCACTCCAGGCCCCCTTCATGCCAAAGAAGGAGGAAACAGAATAAGCAAAATAAAATTCATAAAGCGAAGCAGTAATTATGGTGTGGTCAACAAGAGGCTGTCCTCAGGCCCATCATTATGTGGCTAAATTTAACGCCCCGCGCGGCCAGGGGAGCCGTGCGCCCCGGGCACCGTGTGTACACACAGACGCCAGCTCCGCCACCTTCACCCGCTCGACAGCCGCCAGGGCTGCCAAAAAGCAGGTCACAATTTTTTTTATAGTCTGTTTACCAAGATGCTGTTTTTACTGCCGAGGTTTCTCTCATTTTATCTCTTTTTCCCTTTTCCCCAAACAGACTGGCCTGTATTTTCTGTCCTGGCTTTTTTTTTTTTTTTTCTTTCTCCCTCTCTGAGTACTATTTTCAGAACTCTAATTTTATATGGTATGTCCCTTTTTTTTTCTTTTTTCTTTCTTTTTTTTTTTTTCTTTTTTTTTTGGTAAATATTTGCCATGACTAAGCCAGGCACATCCAGTTTAAAAGGCTCTGTCCCACAAAACATCAGGTCTTTAATGATATGCATCTCATTAGCTTGCCCCATGAAAGGGGGTATAGAAAAAAAAAAAAAGCAACTTACAGACTCTCTCACTTTTTATATCTAGAGAGACCTATATTTATATACGAGACAAGCTGCAAACTGACATTCTGAGCCCCGATACAAGACTGGTACAATGGTCACTTGATTCAGGCTTTGAGGCCTGAGAAGCAGTTTCAGGAGAGATGGGTGACTGGTCTGAATATCACTGCTGGTTGATCCAAGAGGGTCTGAACAGTTCAGGGCCACGAGAATCAATCCTCGGACTCTGAGGAATTAGAGTTCTAGAGACCCAGGGAACAAAACTCTGGGAAGTCCTCTGACACTAAATTTCCTAAAAACAGGTGCGAGAAAACAAAGACAGCCAAAGGGCCAATCTTGCTCTGTACCACTGGCAGATGAAGCCAGAGAAAGTTTAAATTAAGAGAGCTCTGAGAGAGACCCCCTCCAAGGCAGAACGTCCACACCTCGACTCACCACCCAAAGGGCTTCTCTAGCTGGACAAAGCCCCAAAATCGACAACACTTTTTCTTGGAGTCCACACTGGGCTCGATGAAAGAGGCTGCATGGCCGGGCCCACCAACTGCACTGACCAAGAGGCTCAGTGTCCAAGAAACATGACCTGAGTACTTAGTTGGGTGCTTTTAAACCCAACTTGACCCTCTAAGATGGTCAGAGGAGCCCCAGGATTCGGTGTTTGCAGTAAGAAACGTGAGGTAAATAGATACAGATTGAGAGACCCCAAGAAGCCATTTGAACAGCATCTCATGGGAAGTCTATACTTTGTAGGGGTCACCAAAGGTCCAAAGTCCCCAACTTGGTTCTCATTAGTTCATTTAGAGATAATCAGATTCCAGAGGATTGACAAGTGCTAACTAAAATCATATAACACTACTTCCAAAATTAAAATGCCAGTGTATTCGTTTATAAGGTGGGGGCTATACCATTCTAGTGCCTGAACTATCTTCAGCTAACTTTTCCTCAGAAGCCAAATAAACACTGAGCACTATTTGTTAAACACAGGGGTGGGGGGAAAAAAGGCAGAAGACAGTAAATTACTTTATGGGAAACTTCATATACACTGTGGGAAAAAAACTAGACATTTGTCCCCATTCTACCATACCACTGCTTTGGCACTGTGCTAGATAAATTAATAAATTGTTACCCCTTAGTTTCTCTTTCTTCAAATTCTATACAACTCTGCTCCTCTGCTAGTACATCTTCTCAGACCTCCTGAATTAATTATATACGTTTTTTTCTCTAATTGCTTACAAGAGCCCAGAGGTGTGCAAGACCAAAGGTTTCAAGAAAGATGTGGAGGAAGAGAGGAGTAGTCAGGCAGAGCACTCGAGCCATGGACCACTTCCCCAGCTCTTACGTAAGTTAGGCCTCCATAATGCTCACAAATGGGTCTCAGTCTTGCCTCCTGCCTACATAAAGCTCTGAGTGTTGCTGTGTAACATGAAGCAAGGCAATGGGATACGATGGAATAATACTGGAACTGAAATTCAAAACCATGGGTCCTGATGCCAAAATCTACCACTGTTGGTCTACATGAGAATTCTTTTTATCTTTTCAGGCCCTAATTTCTTCAAAAGTAAAACAAAAAGATTTGATATATTCTTAGATCGATAAAGACCCTTCCAACTCCCAAAATTCTCTGGCTCTAACCTTCTCTGCACATACTGGAAACACGATGATTTCCTTCATTAAGGTACTAGCCTATGTCCTTGTTGAGACTTGTAACCTAGTCTCATAAGCAATATATTTACAAGCAGTAGGGTAAATCACTTCTGTAGATAGCTAATCCCATCCATTTCATATTGATTCTTATTTACCTCGATAGCAGAGCTTACACCAAATTTGTGGGGGGAGGGAGGAAGGGAGGCAATAATCTGTTTGAGATGTGCACCACTTGGTATCCACTAAATTTAGCAACTTCTCTCTGTTCTTCCCTGGCTCCTGGAGCTGCAGAAAACTGAATGCTAAGACAATCATGTACTATTCCTTTAGACCAAGGGTTACTGTCATCCTGTCTCAAAGATCCTCCCCATTCCTAGCTTCATTCATAGCAAATTGGAAGGAGTTCTGTGGAGTAAAAGATTCTAAGAGGACAGTGTACAGCTTCAGAGTTGCTCAGTCTTCAAGCATAAGAGTAACAGAAGCCACAGAGCTTTTGAAGGATTCCCTCAAACCACCACACCTAGGGAGAGCCTCTCAGATTGTATAACTGGATAAAATGCCTAGTTGTTTCTTCCCTTCAGTAGCCATTCACCACACGAACTCCCTTACATGCTCTTAGCTCAAGATTTACCTCTCCAGAAATACCTATTCCAAACTAGCCTGCTATGCAAATGAATCTATTTCTTTTTCCTCTGGGGTAACATATATTTTATGTATTTAGAATATCCTTTGTATATATGCAAATTTCAGTGGTCTGATCGCCCTTAAAAGTCCATCCTTCAAGGGCAGAAACTATGTTTTCACTTTTCAGCATGACTCCACAATGTTTAATATCTTCAATGGTGCTTAAAGTGTACTATCCACATAGAATTTAAACTTCTAAATATAAAAACAAAAAGACAGGAGGCACCTGAGTGGCTCAGTTAGTTGAGTGTCTGACTCTTGATTTCAGCTCAGGTCATGATCCCGGGGTTGTGGGATCAAACGCTGCATCGGGCTTGGCACTGAGCGTGGAGCCTACTTGAGATTCTCTTTCCCTCTGCCCCACTCACACACACACTCTCTCTCTAAAATAAAATTTTAAAAAGTAGACTAAATATTTCCTATACAAAGTTTTAAAAAACTGTTTCTTGAGATTTTTAATGGCAGTCTCTCCCTTGACAATTCTTTTATGGGTAAAAGCAAGGCTCTCCATGAATCCTGACATCTTGTTCCCTACACACTGGACAGCTCAGCTGCTAACCTACAGGACTCAGTCTCTCACTTTTCAATGTGGCCCACTATCCAAAAGAAATATCACCCATGAGTAAAGGCCATAATAAGAGAACACTTTAGGTATAAGGCTAAAGTTAGGAAGCTGGAGTGCCTGGATGGCTCAGTTGGTTAAGCGTTCAACTTTGGCTCAGGTCATGATCTCATGGTTCGTGGGTTCAAACAGCACATCGGACTCTGTACTGACAGCTCAGAGCCTGGAGCCTGCTTCAGATTCTCTGTCTCCCTCTTTCTCTGCCTCTCCCCTGCTCGCCCTCTGTCTCTGTCTCTCTCTGTCTCTCTCTCTCTCAGAAATAAACATTAAAAAAAATTAAACTTAGGAAGCCAACACATCAGGAAAGCTTAAAGGTAAGTCATTTGATAGTTTTGTTTTTCCTCTGCATTTCTATAACCAGAGACAACATTTACCAATGTGAGGAGGTCTTCCAATCCCAAGACCTTTAAGCTACAACCACTCATTACTGTGTGCCTCCTATATACAAGGCACTGCAGTGGTAAGTGACACAGGAAAGACACAAAGTGACACAGGAGTTCAGGAGAGGGAAAGAATACAGCTGATACTTTTACTGCTGTCTGTTTCACTATTTTGGTTATTAACAGAAAAGTCATGGACCCATCTGGTTCTCTTCTTAAGTAAGGGGAATTAAAATTCCTTGGGAAGGACTTTAACATTCTGAAATGAAAAGGCAACATCTCCTGGGGAAAGAGGATGGAAATAGGCAGAAATCAAGTCATCTGCTCAAGACATCACCCGCGCCTTCAGGCCATCCACAAACCTGAGGAAGGACTAATTCTCCCACCCTGCTCAACTCCACAGGCCCTTGCTCCCACTCTATCATTTTCCCTTCATCAGCTTACGTTTCTGCTGTTCCAGTGGTTCCCCCTTTGCTTTCAAACACACATGCATCTTCTCACCTTTAGAAAGGGTTTTTGCTTAAGCCACTGCTAACTCAGCAGCCAGCTCTCAATTCCTTTTCATTGTGAAACCTCTACAATGAGAGTTCTGTACTCATTGTCTCCATTGCCTTATCAATTGATCCTTCTTTAGATGCCTGCAATCTGCTGACACTGCCCAAGATCACAAGTTGCCTAATGGACTTTTCTCCGGCAGGCAGGCGGGCGGGCGCTCATTCTCTTTGGTCTCTTTCTCTCCGGCAGGCGGCGCTGTGGATCACCCTCTGGGGTGAGGGGAAGAGCATGAGATTTGAGTAAGACCAATTCGAGAAAATCAGGTGAGTTGACTTGAAACAAATTACTTAGCCTTTGAGCCTCTGCTTCTTTATCTTTAAAATGAGAATAATATTACCAACCTCAGGTTTAAGGATTGTTAAGTTAGATAAACCGCCTGGCACTGTGTCTGGCACATGCACATATGACCTTGATAACTCTCTGATCCCCTTTCTGGGCTAATTAACTACTCTGTTCAGATTCTCCTCCTATCTGCTCGCACGTCCCTCACTGGCTCCTACTACTCCTTCCGATTATGATTCTCCAAATCTCAATCATTGGACTTTTGTTCTTTTCTTCATGCTCTTCCCAGCAAAATAGGCATCCACTCTCATGACTTCCAGTATCTCTCCTCTGAGGACTCCCAGAGCTATTTCTATAGGTTTTTTCAATCTCAGCTTCAAACCCACTTTGTCAGTACTTTCCCCGAGCATTACCACTTACAGGTCCTTCCTATAATCAATTTAAATCCAACATGTATGTGAAAAAGACTTTCATCTTTTATTTTTTTAATTAACTCTGATTATATATAAGCCATCATTTTTTTATAGACTAAAGGACTGTTTAATGGCCATAATGTAATGAGTGGACTTTTATGAAACTCTTCCTCTACTGGGGGAAAAGGAGAGAGACTCAACTGTGTGAATCGCTGCAAAACGTTCCAGAGGTATGAGAAACTTAGAGTTTAGACCTATAAGGCTAGGTGTTTGCCAGAAATAAGATACCCATCATCACTGCCTCACAACTCAATTCTGAACTAAGTGGATTTCTCAGACTGGAAATAAGAATGAAACCAAATGAGAGACTAACAGTGGATTCGGTGGAGCTAAACAAATAAAAAACAGGTTCCATTTTAGAAGAGTTGATAACTTCCTCTGAATGAAGTAAGATGCACAATCCCCCAGATCCATGTCTGTTAAACTGTGCTAGCCGATCTGGGCCTACACACAGGGGGTATGCACAATTCAGTTTTCCACAGACGCCTACAAATCTCCGTTGTCTTATATGCAGCCTGATACGCATATTTATGTTGTACGCCAGCCCCCTGTAGGCATCTGAGTTAGTAATACTTGATTTTGAGGCTTCTGGATATAAGATTTTAGAAGCTGATGAAGGCCTTCACTATTAGGATTTCCAGAATCAAAAATCTATCTCTTGGAAATGAGTAATTTTATTCCACTTGTATTTCTTATATTGATTTCCTTTTTGTTTTCCCTCAGATTTTTGATAGATCTTGTTTTGAAAGTATAAACCCCTATAAGGCTCTGTAAGAGGAAAATAAACAGCCCTTTTTTTAAAATTTTTTTTAAATGTTTTATTTATTTCTAGGAGAGAGAGACAGCGTGAGCAGGGGAGGGTCAGAGAGAGAGGGAGTCACAGACTGAAACAGGCTCCAGGCTCTGAGCTGGCAGTCAGCACAGAGCCCGACGCGGGGCTCGAACCCACGAACCGCGAGATCATGACCTAAGCGAAAGTCGGACGCTTAACCGACTAAGCCACCCAGGGGCTCCAAGAAACAGCCCTTTTAATACATTCTTGGGCCCAAAGGAAAAGAGGTGGTGGCCGGCGGCAGCAGGGCTCAAGGGTGACTACAGGAACCACACTGAGAAAATCCCAAAGAGGAGGCTAAACTCTGAAGAAATGTAGCTGAGAAACATATACAGCCATCCCTTCCTCCCTGGAGATTTTTATTCCAGAGCTCAAATACTGGTGGATTTGTGTTTTAAATAAGGAAAACCATTCCTTTGTATGCCCAAGATTAGATTTAATTGAGCCCCACCCACGATTTTCCTAGTCTGTCAACAGTACCACTATTCTTCAGCTCACATAGGCATACCACGGCCGGACTAATCTTCCCAAAGATCACTTTCATAAGTCAAATCTCAAGCCAAAACTTTCCACGGCTTCCCACTATCTACAACAGTAGTTAATAACTGCAAGAAGGAAGGGCCCATCTCCTTCCTAGGAAATGTGCCGGTTTGAGAATCACCACCTAATGTGATAGATGTTAATAACTGGACTCAAACCCGGCAAATAAATGGAATGCCGGCAGAAAAAAAAAAAAAAGCTGAAATACATTTACCTTCAGAATGAAGTATCCATCTTCTGGTGCAGCATTTAAAGCCCCCCAACAACCTAGCCTTAAGTTACTATCTTGCTAACCTTATTTTCTACTAATCCTCTCCACTCATTATTATTTTATAGCCTTCACTCGTGTGCTTCCAAACTAAAATGTCTTCCACCGAGTTCCCCAGCAAAACCCAAAACAAACATGGAGGTCCAGATCAAGTACTGTCTTTTGCAGGAAGCCTCTTCCGATCACTCCACTACTGTGGCCCTTATTATCATTCATTAAGCACAGCAAAAGCTCTTTGATGATAACATTCTCATTCCCTGTCCGCTCACAGAACCAGCCACGGTGCATATACATCCCAGAGAATACCGGGAGAATGAATTAACCACAGGGTTCTCTCCATCAGAGAACTGACACGCACGATGGTGGGGAGGACAGTCTCCTACATCTAGACTTATCCTTCTTTATGATGCCCATGAAGGCACTCTGAGTCCTGCACTTTCCTCTACATACTGAATACCAGGCATATGGTAGCAGGGCAGCCCTTCTAACTGTGGAGGGAGAGCCCAGAGAGAGGAAAGATTGAGGAAAGTGGAAACTTAAGAACTTACTTTTGACTGTATGACTAATGTTTTATTTCCAGGATTTTGGTAGGTTCTTATTCTTTTGGTTTTTGTGATATTTAATTCCTTAACTGGGTCTAAAAAAGAGGTTCTGGGGTCACTCAGTAAGAAAAGATAAAGGTTTATAGTTCACCCCAAAGTTGGGACTATCTCCCAATAAACAGGCAGGTGAGAGAATGGCAATTGGACAGCAATCCTTTCCTTAGGCTACTCATCTATTTATAGTAGGGCTATCTAGGTCTCTGGCTACCAACAGATGATCATTTCACAGCCTATTCATAAGATAAGGAAAATAAAGAGGAGTGGGAAGATAAGATTCATTCATCCATTCAACAAACATTTATTTCATGCCTGCTGTGCGTAGAGGCACTGTTCTATGCACTTTGGATAAACCAGTGCACAAAACCTGTATCCTTGTCTTTGCTGAGCTTACACATTCTAATAGGGGGAAGATACCATAAACAATGAATATAATGAAATAAGGAAATTTTATAATATCTTGGAAGATGAGTGCTATGGAAAAAATTAAAAGTAGAGCTTGGTAAAATGAAATGGGAGTGCCATGTGCAGAGGGGCAAGGATGTGGCTTACAATTTTAAATAGGAAACTCCATTGTGAAGGTGACATTTTAACAAAACCTTGTATTATATATTTTTGACACACCTCCCTTAAGAGGTGGAGTTTAATTACCCTTCCATTGAGTGTGGCCTCAACTTAGTGACTCACTTCTAATGAAGGGATTACAGTAAGATAGTGATGGGCTGTCACTTCTGAGATTAGGTTGTAAAAAAGACTGCAGCTTCCATTTTGGTCTTAGTCTGTCTCTTGGATCACTTGCTCTGGAGGAAGTCAGAGCCATGTAACGTGAGCAGCTCTATGGAGAGGCCATATGACAAGGCAATGGCACCTCCTGCCAACAGCCACATGAGAGACCTTGGAAGTGAACTCTCCGGCCCCTTTTGATGACTGCATTCCCAGCCAACATCTTGACTGCAACTTCATGGCAGACCCTGAGCCAGAAATCACCCAGCTTAAGCTGCTTCCAAATGCCTGACCCTCAGCACTGTTTGTTGTTTTAAACCATGATATTTTGGAGTAATGTGTTATAAAGAAATAGATAACTAATACAGACAAAAAGGAAGTGAGGGAGTTGGCCACACAAATATCTGAAGAAAGAGCATTCCAGGCAGAGGAAACAGGTTGCAAAGAGGATAAAGGCAGGTGGTACTCAGAGAGTTAGAAAACAGCAAGAGGCCAGTGTGGATGCAGTGGGGTGAAAGGAGAAAATGGTAGGAGATGAGGTCAGAAAGGTTAACAAGGTCCAGTCATGTAGGGTCTTGCTCTATAAGTGTAATGTGAAGCCAATGTGAAGGACTTCGAGCAAGGGAGTATCATAATGTGACCTCTGTTTTAATAAGATCACTTTATTGGTAATGGACTAGAAGGAGAGATTGGTACAGCAGGGATACCAGTAAGGAGGTTATTATAATAATGCAAGAAAGAGACAAACATGGCTCAGACCAGAATGGTAGAAGCAGAGGTGAAATTACGGGTATATTTTTAAGGTAGAGCCCACAGGATTTCCTAATGGACTAGATGCAGGATGTGAAAGAAAGACGGAAGTCAAGGATAACTCCAAAGTTTATGGCCCTAGCAAGTGACAGGATGATGTTTCCATCAACTAAGATGTGAGGAGGCTGTTGGAAAAGCAAATTTGGAGGTAAGATTAGGAGTCCACTTTTGGGCATGATGAGTTTGAGACTCTAGTGGACTTCCACGTGGATATGTTGGGCAGGCAGCCCAGGGTCTTGGGGGCAAAGTCTAAGAATAAAAATTAAATTCAGGATTCACCAACAGAGTGGTTAAAGCCATGGACTACATGAGATCACTAAATAAGTGAGTGAAAAAAGATAAGAGCACCAAGGACTGAATCTCAGGCCATCCAACATTAAGAGGTAAAGGAGAAAAACCAGCAAGAGGTTCGGAGATGGAGCAACCAATGAAGTAGGAAGGACAGGAGAGTATTGTAGTATGGAAGCCATGTTAAAAAAATCTTGAGAAGGAATTAACAAGCATTATGTTTAAATTTTTAAAATATCTATTTTAGAGAGAGAGAGAGAGAAAGAGAGAGGAGGAGGTGGAGCAGAGAGAGAGGGAGACACAGAATCTGAAGCAGGCTCCAGGCTCTGAGCTGTCAGCACAGAACCTGACACAGGGCTCTTACCCATGAATCACGAGATCATGACCTGAGTTGAAGTTGGACCCATAACTGACTGAGTCACCCAGGTGCTGCAGAATTAACAAGCATTATAAAGGAAAAGCCTAAATGAGAAAAGATCAGCCAACCCAATTTTCCCTGCCTCCCTATCCTTCCTTTTCATTTCCACATCCTCCCTTATGCCAAACGCCATGGCAGAGATATATACTGGAGGCTATGGGAACAGCAGGATAGTGGCCTGTGCCTGAAAGAAGAGCAGACTGAGGCAAGGAAAAACTGTCATGGAAAGCTCACAAAAGAGGTGATGTCTGTGCAGAGTAAGGAAGGCTACAAAGGAGTTTGCCGTGAGGACAAGAGGGAAGAGAATACCAGGCAAATTGGTCAAGAGATGTGTGGACATCAAGACTTCAGTGTGGTAGGGGCCCCTCAGTGGCTCAGTCAGTTGAGCATCTGACTTCGACTTGGGCTCAGGTCATGATCCCACTCTTCGTTGAGTTCAAACCACACATCGGACTGGCTGCTGTCAGCTTGTCCCCCTCTCTCTGCCCCCCTCTCTTGCACTCTCCCAACAATAAATAAATACTTAAAAATTTTTTAATAAATAAAAAAATAAAGACTTCAGTGTGGGAGAGTGACAGAGGTTCAGGCTGCAGAGGTCAAGAGGACCAAATCATGAATGGCCTTTTGTGCCATGCAAGGAGTTTGAACTTTATCCTGTAGGCAACCAGGAACCCCTAAATGACTCTAAGCAATCCAGTTTCGGTTTCTGTTCCAAAGAGATCACTCTGAGAGAACGCAAATTCAACTGGAGGGGAATAAGGACTGACTGAGTCACAAGCTCGGTGGCTCCTAGAAGGTCAAACCAGTAAGAGGGGGAAGGGGATGCTAATCTAAGGCAATGGATGCCAGAATAGAGAAGAGCAGATTCAAAGAGAGTTGACAAGTTAGGCTTTGGAAGTAAGGACAAAGACAAAAGTGAGTAACTCTCAAGTTTCTAACTTAGAAAACTGAACGGATACTGGTACGAGTCCCCAGGATAAGGAATATAGGAAGACAAATGGGTTTGGGGAAGAAGATGGTTTCTTTTGGACACGTTTAGGGTGTTGCATGTGGGACATCCAGGTGGACATGTCAAATGTGCAGGAAAAAATATGGGCTGCAACATAATACAGGTATAAAATTGGCACTCGCCGGTGTACTCGTGACAGCTGAAACTGCGGTCTGGATGAGATGACCCAGAGAGGGAAGGGCGAGTGAATAAGGACACAATCTTGAGTAACACTAACACTTAAGGGGCAGGTAAAGACTGGAACACCAGCCAAGGAAACCAAGCAGAGGCTATCTGTGAATGAGCTCAAGAGGACAGCAAATTCCAGGTTAAAGGATTCCTCATCTCCCCTAGGGATCATTCATATAACGTCTAGCTTTCTAAGAGCAGCAGTGAATATCTTCACAACCTGAAGTATCTGCTCTAGCATCAGGCTGCAGCCATACAGGGACTGAAGACAGTAACTTAAAACTAGACAGGACACAAAGGCCAGGGTCACATTTAGGACACTGAGTCAAATCAATGTTACCTATAGGTACATAACTATAACCATATAATAGAAACCGGTGAAGGTATTATACCGAACAGATTAATTTCAATCTTCCGAAGCATGCAGCATGCGGCAATGGGAATGACTAGCTATGCTGAATACTCCTCTCTGAAGATAGGGAAGGAGAGAATCTCTCGGTTAAGGCCCCCTCCCTAAGGAAGCCAGCTTCATGCATCCACTCAGGTTTTGGTGTTAAGGGCTGATTCCCGGCCAGGGGCTGCCAGCTGCAGAGGGCGGGGCTCTATTTTGGGCTGCCTGCTGTCCCCGAGCCTGGCCGCGTCTGGTTTGAGCAGCATGCAGCCCCAGTGACTCACACACCCATGCAAACCGCCTGTGGCTCAGTGGCATGGCCTCGGAATGCCAGCCTCAGGCCAGCTCCCTCCTCACCCCATTACACTGGGATAAATAAATAAAGAGCCCGCCAGCAGCCGCACAGCCTGATGGCAACCAGATGGAGAGAGGGAGGCATGGACAGGGCCAGGGGAAGGAACTCCCTCCAGTGGACCAGAGCGAGAGAGGGCCACGCCGGCCCCATCCTCCTACACTTCTTTAACACAGCTGCTACTGCCATGCGGTAACCGTCCCAGTTCCTAGACTCATCTTCCACTCCTAACGGGGCCTCCCAGCCCCCAGTCCTAGGAAATGCTCTTTATGGAGATCTTCCCTCTGTGAAGATCACACCAGCAGCCACTCCATCCAGCCGACTCGAGAAACACTGCCAGTACCCACCTCCCCCCACCCTCCAATCAGGCCACCATCGATTGGCCCCCTTGGGCTCCCTGGAAATGCGAAATCAAAGGCTCTTGGTGGGAGAGGAAAAACAAAAGAACTAAATATGAAGATGTAACCCCAGTTCAACCCTTAAATATTTTTCCTGGCCTTAGTCTTCTAGAAACCTCTCTGCCCTACTGCCCTCTGTGCCCTATCGCTATGGCCTCTCGCCTAAAACTAGGAAAAACAGACCCTAGGCACTGACCGCACGGCCCTCTGACATCAGCCCTGGCCCCCCTGCACCTTCATCCCGAGCTCTCTGTCCCCAGTTTGTTTATCTTCCTATGTTGCTTATTTTGATGGCACATCCTTTCAGCTGTCTTGGGTGACCCCATGACCCTTCTGTGTCCTGTTTGCAGGACCCCAGACAAGAAGAGTGACTGAAAAAGATGCAGAGGCCCTAAGAAATTCTGCAGTCCCGTTAGGAGAGGGGTTCTAGCAGCTATGCAGGACGTTCAGTGATTCCAGAGGTCACAAGATTCCACACCATCCTAGCCCTTAACTCTCTTCTAAATGGTGTATACAGCCAGTTAGAGTGGCAAAACAAAATAGGGATGACCCCAGATCAGATATGCAGGAGGTCCTACACGTATAGCTATGGTTACATGACCTTAGGCAAGTCACTTGACCTCTCCGGGGCCCAATTTCTTAGTCTATGAAATGGAAAGCTACAGCCACTTGTCTCTCAGATCCTTTGCAGATACGTAAAATTCCATAAGTCTCCGTGGGTCGGTACTTATTCTAAGTACCAATAACTTCAGTACTTAGAAGACCAGTGCTCCTGAAGTTATTGGTCCCAAGGCACCAATATACCAGAGTTCTCCATGCTTTCTCATTCGATTCTGCAGAACTGCCCCCACCACAAAGCATGGAAGTGAGGAGGCTCCAATTTTACAGATGAGAAAACGGAGGCTCTGAGAGCACTGATTCATCCAAAGCTGCAAAATAAACCAGGAGAATGACTGAAGACCCCCAAATATAGGTCTCACCAGCAGCACTGCACGCACAGGCCACACTGCCACAATTTTCATGAAATTTCCCCTAGCACAGATTTACCAACATCTTCATCTACAAACTTACCGAGAAGCTACCACTCCTAGGCACTACGTTCAGTGCTGGGGATACAGAAAAGCATTCAACATGGTCCTTGTCCTCAAATTGTCCATAGGTCAACGGAGGAGGAAGGCATAGTCTTGCAGACATATAAACGATAATATCACAAAGTTATAAGTGGTAAGACAGAGGTAGGAACCAAGGTACTAAGGTAGTAGGAAAGGAGGATTATCTTTACAAGGAAAGTCTGGAAAGGTCTCCCAAAGAAGCCAAAGCTGACACTTAAAAGATAAATAGAAGTTTACAAGGTAGATAAGGCCAGGGCATTGGGCATTACAGATAAGGGAAACAATGTGTGCCAAGACATAAAGGCTAAAGAAAGGCATTTTGGCAATTCAGAGTCATTCTCTGTCACTGAAGTATGAAGTTCATAAAGAAAAATGTCAAGAAATCAAGTTGGATAAGTATGTGGGCACTTGATCAGGAAGGGACCTCTCTGCTGGGCTAAGAATAAGCCTTGTATGGTTTAACTAAGGGGCCGAAGCAGCAAATTAGCATGTCATCCCCAGCCTGTGTTAACCTCCTTACTACCTACACTTATGGACAGAGGAAGCTATCTGACAGAAAAATAGCCTAGGAAATCTCTCTGTGGCAAGTCTAATGGTCTCTCTTTCCCCATAAAGACTTGAAATCTACTCTGCTTCAGGACTTAACAGTACATGTATTCCCCCTTCTCCAGAGTTAAATTGCTTCAATAGATGGACTGAGCACTCAACTCGCATTTTTTGTTCTTAGGTTTAAGACCCAAGCATCATGGCGTCTTTGTTCAGCCAATGCACAGAGGCAAAACAGAAGGTTCCAAGTCAAGAACACCTGCTTTAGGCCTGGCCCTGTGAAAAATATTTCATGTTCAAAAGAAATATGAGTCACTGTTCCTGTCCACAAGGAGTTCATAAATTAGCCGAGATGACAAGACAGAAATATGAATAATCTATATAGAACATAATATTATAATAGCATTATTTGCTTACATAGTAAAGCACTAACTTGGGTAACATGTATAATTAGAAAACAGGGCAATAATACTAAGGTACTCACTGTACAACTAACCAGTCCCAAAAGAGTTAGAGAAGGAGAAGATCAATATTGACTGTTATTATCAAAGGTCACTATTATTAATACTCCCCCTGTTTGGCATTTAATAGATGTTTCTTTTGGCCAAGCTAAATCCTTAGAAGGGAAACCTAGGCAGGAGCTTCTGACAGGCCACAATTATCTACTCCCCATTCACTCCTTTGCCAGTCCCCTTGTATAAACACTGTGATTTTCCACAGCCTACTGCGCCCACAAGACAGTTCCCAAATGGTAGCCCTGTGCTTTCACGTTCCTCTGCTGCGGGATGTTGAAGGGGCCTGGACAAGTAATAATAACTAGCCCCCCGCTCTATAACCCAGACCTGCGATCTGATCTCAACAAGCAAAAATTTATCAACTGGTCCATCAAACTTTCTAAGGTTAGAGAATTCCAAATGAAATCCCTACGTTGACAGAGATGTTTTACGGATGTTAACCAGCTCACTTTCGCCTTTTATATTCTTGCTCCCTGTTTCACCTTAGCTTCCCCAATGTGCATCTCAGGCTTTATCAGATTTTCTATAGGTACCTTTTTCAGAGAAAGGACTTCCCAACCAGGCAAGCAAGCTAACACCCAAAATGCATGAGAAAATAAAGCAAAGCTGCACAAGGGAAAAGGAACTTCTTATTGTTATGTACACTACCTCTACCATAAATTGTTCCAAGAAGGAATTTTCTTCAAATGGCTCTGTCTTCAGCCGATCTGTAATAAGAAGAGATACAGAAAAGAAATACTAGTCTTAGGATGAGCTTCTTGCCTGTGAGGAGGAAAAGAAACAGAGCCCAAGATTTCTTGGGAAAGAGCATAAACATGCAACACCCAGAGTCCAGCAGGAGAAGGGATGAGAATGTGTGAGCAAACAGGAGGAGAGGGTGATTCGCCACACAGGACATGTTCGGTCACAGCATGTGTTCTTAGGAGTTTTTCCTGCCATGAAGACAAAGGTCAAACTGGGTTTTTACTCTGAAGCTGAAACTCTAGCACTTCCTAAGGTCCCAAGTCTGCGTTGCCCTCATACAGTTTTGTATAGAGCTGTTGGCCCTTTTCCAAAGTCCTTCCTTGCCATGGCCTAGGCCATGGTTGGACTCAGTTACAGCTTCTGTGGGCTGCGAGGCACTAGCCAAGTCCTTAAGGCAGAGAGAAGCATCACCCAGCAGCTGGTCAGCACCTCCCCGGGGAAGCACATCTCTAATGCAAATGACTTGCCCCTTTTCTGAGGCCCTTTGACCATCTGAACCACTCTCCCGCCCCAACAGCCCGAAGAATACCCTCTCACCTCGGCTCAGCACAGCCCCGCTCTCCTGGTAGTCCTGGATCTCTAGATCTTTCATTCGAAGCAAGGTTGCTAGCTCCCTGGCTTGGCACTGCAAGGCCAGGCTCATGCCCATGAGAGGACGAATCAAATGCTGGGAGACCTTTCATGGAAAAGATGTCAATCAGCCAACAGACAGTTACAGAGTTCTCCCTAACACTATATTAGGAACTAGAAAAAGAAATACTGAAAAATAAATGTTTTCACAGGGACTTACAGTTTCATAGGCAAGCAGTCCACCTACACAAATATAATAATAAGTCATTAAATAGGTATGTGAAAGAAGTTCAAGGGTTTTCTTGGTAGCACAGATAAAAGGATGGGAAGAATAGGGGAGAACACAGGGACAGATAACCTGGAGTGGCAATTTAAAGAGAAGGACATGGGGCACCTGGGTGGCTCAGTCGGTTAAGCGTCCATCTCTTGATTTCTACTCAGGTCATGATCTCACGGTTTGTGAGTTCAAGCCCCACTTGGGATTCTCTTTCTCTCCCTCTTTATCTGTGCCTCCCCTGCTCATGCTCTCTCTCTGTCTCTCTCTCTCTCTCTCTCTGTCTCTCTTTCTCTCTCTCTCTCTCTCAAAATAAACTTAAAATTTTTTTAAAAAGAAGAAAATAAAGAGAAGGATGTGACAGAGTTGACAAGAGGAAAGTGTTGCCTCAACTCTCCTCAGAGACTGAGGGACAAAAGCAGAAACCCAAGTAGCCTTCAGGAAAGTAGGTGTGGCTAAAACAGAGTGTGCTAGCTGGCGTATAACAGAAGACAAAAATCAACAGAGAGTAGAGAGCCTTGGATCAGCCTCAAATTAGACCTAGACACTGATTACAGCCATTTCAGGGCTGCAGATAGCCCAGAATGAGCCCAGAGTTTCAATCTGCTCCCACAAATGCACCAAAGTCTCAGGTCATCATTACAGAAGCCAGCCAGTCACCAAGGGGCCAGCCTGGGAAGGAATAAACTGCCCAGCACACCTTGCTCATAATAAGAGATAAGAAGGACGCAAGCCTAGCCACACCACTGTGTAGCTAAGATGGTGTTCTCACATGGTAACATACAGCTACATAGAATAATCATTTAATTCATCTGTGCAAGGTATCTAGTAGTCTTAGAAAGAAGAAAGCCTTAGCCAAGAAAAAAGCTAAAATCAATCATCTCTTTGTGGCTAGTACATGCTCTGAGTTCCTCTCCCTTCTCCCAAAGAGATGAGCTAAAGAAGGCACTAAGAAGAAATGCCCTAGATCAGAGGTCAGCAACATTTTCTGTAAGGGCCAGGTAGTCAATACTTTCAGCTCTGTGGCCGATACAGTCCCTGTCACAATAGTCAACTCTGCTATTGTAGCATTAAAGTGCCCACAGACAACATGTAATAAATCAGAGTGCTGGAGTTCCAATATAACTTCAGAAAAATAGTCAGCAAACCGGAGGTGGCCCATTGGCCATAGTACACCAAGCCCTATGTTTCTCTAAGGACAGATTAGAAGAGATGGGCGCGGGGGGTGTGGGTGGGTAATAAGGTTTAGTGGCGGCAGCTTTGGTACCAGCACCAGGACCCAAGAAGTGTAGGGTCCTGATGCAGAGTGGAAGGCCAGAATTCAAGTCTAGCTGTAAATACCAGTCACTTCTTTCCATCACACAGCACATCCCAACCTGGTCCTGTTTCCCAGTTCAGGTCCTTCAGATAAACTTAAGCCTCCAGGAAGTACTGTTCAAAATGTCACAGAAGTTCTGGGGCGCCTGGGTGGCTTAGTCAGTTAAGCGTCCGACTTTCACTTAGGTCATGATCTCGCGGTTCGTGGGTTCGAGCCCCACGTCAGGCTCTGTGCTGACTGCCAGCTCAGAGCCTGGAGCCTGTTTCAGTCTGTGACTCCCTCTCTCTCTGACCCTCCCCTGCTCATGCTGCCTCTCTCTCTCCTAGAAATAAATAAAACATTAAAAAAAAAAAATGTCACAGAAGTTCTGATTCGGCAAAATTAATCTGCTCTAGACCCAACCCTCTTTCCTATGAATTATTTTGTTACATTTGGTCCATTCAAGGTAGATTAGGAGAAAAAATAGGTGAATACTTGTATGAAAGTCAATGTTTCCAGGGGCTGAAGTGAAAGTAATTACAATCGGTAACCAAACAGCGTCACCATCCATCTGGTGACAGCCTTCAAATAACAGAAACTCCTAATAACCAGCCTGTCCTGGGAATCCCCCTTAATAGTGATTTCTTTGAGTGGTGGTAAATACAACAACATGAAACACAACAAGAAGCTGTTCTTAATCAATGCCATGTTCTAATTAAATATGGTAATGCTATACCAGGCACCTAAAATGATCTATCAGACTCCAATGTATACATAGCAAAAAAAAAAAAAAAAAATTAGTTTTTTATCAGTAAATATTTCAACCTCTCCAATAATTTAATGGGATTGGGTTACACCACTTTGGATTATCGGGTTACACCACTCTGGACTATCGGAGTTTAACTCATTTCAAAGTTAGATGAACACTAACATAGATCAGCTAAGTATGACAAGTATATATCTGAAGTAACAGTTTTCAAAGCAAATCTATAGACACTACAAGAAAAAATCTTGAAGTACTTAGGAGGTCAGGAACACCCCCATCCCTTCATTTACAGACAACAATATATGAAGAGAAGCAGTTCAATAAGTCAATTCAACAAATACCTACGGTGTGCCTAATATATACTACCCTATGAGGCTTCTGCCCTCAAAGAGCTCACAACAGTTAAGGCAGTCAGGAAGTGTGGTGGATATAGAGGGAGTAGTTGCCAATCTTTTCCAGAGGAAAAGCTATTTATAACTCCCCTCGATGTCTTCAGATTTCCCATTGAAATGTTTACAGGTCAGAGGCACAAGAGCAGAATGGCAGTTATCAACCCCAAGATAAATTATATCAGGTTTGGAAGGAGTAAAGAGGGAAAAAGACTAGGAATTAGATCTAGACTCCAGCTCTGGTTATGAGAACACCTAGATGTGAAAATGGCTTAATCCCAAGCACCTTCATGGTCCTTATCTTTTTCAAGGAAAACTTTTTTCAAGGGAAAATTATAGAGTCAGAATATTTGCTCTCACAGGTCCACTATAATGCTAAAGTTCAGTCACACTACCTATGTTCTCAATTTACTCCTCACGATTCCATAGTAAGGCTATGACTGGCATCTCCACTTTAGAGACGAAAAAACCAAGTCTCATAAAAATTCAATTATTGGGGCACCTGGGTGGCTCAGTCAATTAAGCGTACGACTCTTTTTTTTTTTTTTAATGTTTTATTTATTTCTGTGAGAGAGAGAGAGAGACAGTGTGAGCAGGGGAGGGTCAGAGAGAGAAGGAGACACAGAATCAGAAGCAGGCTCCAGGCACTGAGCTAGCTGTCAGCACAGAGCCCGATGCGGGGCTCGAACCCACGAGCTGTGAGATCATGACCTGAGCCGAAGTCGGACACTCAACCAACTGAGCCACCCAGGTACCCTAAGCGTCCGACTCTTGATTTTGGCTCAGGTCATGATCTCATGGCTCGTGAGGGCAGAGCCTGCTTGGGATTCTCTCTCTCCCTCTTTTTCTCTCTGCCCCTCCCCTGCTTGCTATCTCTCTCTCAAAATAAGTAAAAAATAAAAATAAAAAAGAGTTACATCAAATACTAGGAAGAATGAAGGGAGAAGGGATGAAGGAAGGTGGCTAGAAGTGGAAATGGGATAGAAAGCAGTGACCCAAAGCTCTACATATGCCACAATACCCTGCAGAGCCTTGCGAGCTATCAAGTCATTAGTGTGAATCCCTATGCTGTGCTCTCCTATTCTCCTGCAGGACTAGTAGAAGTTAAGCTGCGTAGTCTCTCTGGAAGACAATTTGGCATTACATGAACAAGAATAAAATAACAAATATTCCTTGATTCAGCTATTCCACTGTTAGGGGTTTACTCATCCATTTACACAGAGGAAAACTAAATACAAGAATAGTCACCATGCATAACAACAAAAGAATGAGAACAACTTAAATGTCTACCTGTAGCACATCAATTAAACACACATTGATATATTCATTAAATAAAACTCTCTGTTACCATTAAAGAATATTAAGCCAGATCTTCTCAATATATTGCTATGAATGATTTCTAAGTTGTAGAATAAGTGATGTATTATGTGGATAGAACGCTGCCATTTGTGAAAACGATACACAGACCCAAATACATATTTGATTGTGTGAGTATATACATACTCACATATATACAAACCTACGTCTAGCTTTAAAAATTCACAAGATGGCATCGGTAGTTGCTTTAAAGAAGGAAAAGGAGCGACTAGAAAAAAGGAGTGGAAAGACCTATTTTTTCATGCTAGACCCTTAAATGCTATTTGAAATGTTTGTCTTTTGCATGAATTACTCATTGAAAAAAAATGAAATAAAAACTATCACAAGAATGAGTAACAAACAAAAATTATGACTGTGTGACCTCACAGACACACACACAAGCCTGAAATAGTATCCGCCTACATCCTTGACAGTGTCCACTGGCTCCAGCTTTTTCCCTGTAAAGCCTTCTCAGGTTCTGGGGTTTCCCTGGGATGGTATGCTTCTTCTTTTTTTAATAATAGATGTTTTATTTTACCTTAAAGCACAATTGTTCACCAACTGTTCAATGCTCACGTCTCCCTGTGGCCAATCAGGACTGATTCCACACTGATGCCTCTTTTCTTACTGCAGCTGGCCAATTAGAGAAATTTGCCTACAATAGCTAGTTTCCCCTTTACCTATTATTTTCAATTATAATCTCCCTATACAAATTCTCTTTATTCATTCGGGGGGCGCGGGCGGGGGGGGGGGGGGGACAAAAACAAAAACATGTAAGCCCATCGGCCTCCTAAGAGACCTGCCTCTGGTAATCTCACTATTCTGAATTTCTTGGGCTATGTGATGCAAAATGAGACTAGCTATTGCTAGGGCTTCCCAAAGGCAGCCTTAACGCTTTGGTCCTGGAACAAGCATTATCGAGGGAACAGTGCCCCCTGGTGTTATTTAGAAAAAGTTAACAGGGTTTTGAGCAAAAGAGCTATCTAAGGAAGGATGGAAATTTTCATCAAAAAATTTCAATTAAAATCAACAGATATCAATGACTGTTATCTGCTAAGCACTGGTGATGGACCTTAGAATGTCTGAGATGAATGAGAAGTGGTTCTCCAAGCACCCAAGCCCAGCTTTACTGGATTCCAGATCAATGGGGCACCTGAGTGGCTCAGTCGGTTGAGCATCCAACTTCAGCTCAGGTCATGGTCTCACAGTCTGTGGGTTCAAGCCCCATATTGGGCTCTGTGCTGTCAGCTCAGAACCTGGAGCCTGCTTCGGATTCTGTGTCTCCATTTCTCTCTGCCCATCCCCTGTTTACGCTCCGTCTCTGTCTCTGTCTCTCTCATAAATAAACATTAACAAAAAAATTTTTTTAAAACACCAGAAAACGGTTTCTCAAAAAGCACTTTGTCACATCCACCCTGTTGATGCCAAACATCACATCACCTCTGGAAAACTGTAGAAGGGATAGAGAAAGTGATGTCCACTTGTCTTCAGGTCTTGTCCTATGCCCTTAGACCTCCCTTAGAAGACACGGGCCTCTAATGCTACTGACTGAACCGAGCTGTTTATATAAAAGGGTGGAAGGGACTAGCGGCAATAACTCCTGTAAACAAGTTTATTGTCTACTCTCAAACTAATTTCTCATAAAAGCTCTTGGGGTCTAGAAAGCTACAAGAGAGCAAAGAACATTATCGTCCTAGTCCCTGAAAATGGGCTCTTGAATCAGACCTGTCTGGGAGCAAATTTCCAGCTCATTCATTTATAAGCTGGATGACTCTGGACAAACTGTCTTCAATCTCAGCTTCCTACTCTGGAAACAGGGAAAATAATACTTACCTTGCAGGGCAGTGGTGAGGATTAAGTGACAAGAAGTGTTCAGAAAGGTACCTCACACTGGTACGTACTCTGCCCTGTTGCCAGGCTGATCTTGATAAATTATGAATTGGATCACGTTAAACCCGTGCTTAAAAGTTTTTCAGTGAATCCCTGCTGCGTTTTGGATAAAATCCAAACTCATTAGAATCCTTCAAAATCTGGCCACGGCCCACCTCATTTCCCACAACTCCCTGCAGCCATGAAGTGCCCCCACCTGCCCCACACTTCTCTCTCACCCCGCTTCTCAAAGTGCACTCTAGTCAAGAATGACCTCCTGGTCTTCCCCTAATTACTCCCGCTCAGGTTCATAATCAGCTCAGAAACTATCTCTTCAAAAAGGTTTTTTGGGCCTTTGATCATCCTGAGCTTACCTCAATCAGAGAATTTGCCATGCTTTATCCCATTTCCTGTCTGTCTGTCTGCTCACTAGATTACAAACTCTAGGAATAGGCTATATTGTGTTAGATCTGGACATCCAACAATTAGCCCACAGTAGACACTTAATAAATGTTGAATAAATAAAGTAATGAATAAAGACACACAATAAAGCGGGTAAACCCAAACTCTGCTCCCTTGGCAAGTAAAGGGTACACCAGTCAAGAATCCGTTTTGCGGGGCGCCTGGGTGGCTCAGTCGGTTAAGTGTCTGACTTTGGCTCAGGTCATGATCTCAGAGTCTGTGGGTTCAAGCCCTACGTCGGGCTCTGTGCTGACAGCTCAGAGCCTGGAGCCTGCCTCCAATTCTGGGACTCCCTCTCTCTGCTCCTCCCCTGCTCACTCTCTGTCTCTCAAAATAAAGACATAAAAAAAAATTAAAAAAAATAAAAAGAATCCGTTTTGCCTTCTATCTGCTCAAGGAAAGTTTCCAACTGGAGAAGGATTTCAAATGGAGTCCACAAAAAAATAAGAGCGCCTACAGATTCATTTCAAAGCAGCTGCCATTCCCCTTCCCCTCCCCATATTTGAACTGCACTCACCAGGGAAGGGGTAGCTAGAACGCAGTGGAAATTCCAATAAAAGGGGAGACCAGAGAGCTCACTCCGCACCCGTAGTATCAGTGCCTCGGCCACATGATCACAGGAAAAGGTGGCTTTGCCGGGCCCAGGAGTGTCCATCAACAATGGGCGAAGCAGATCATCCAAATGACCGAGAAAAGCCGCAGGGGGAGCAGTGAGACGCTTGTTCAGCTCCTAAGAAGACAGCAGGGGTTGTACAGAGTGAGGGCGCTAAAAGGAAATGGACTCCCCCCTACGTCACAGCAAAGGAAACCTCTGGTTAACATGAGGACAGTGGCATGAGAAAAAGGGAAGACAGACACACAGACACAGGAAAGAAGAAAACAAAAAGAGAGGGCAACTGGCCTGCATCACAATCGTGCCATGTACTACACGCAGTGCCAAAGCTAACACACATACAAGCCAATGGAAAGGTCCCAGGGCTTCAGGTAGAAGTGCAGGACACCCATCGGACTTGTCTCAGCTTGATCCGACCTCCCTTGGCAACCTACAGGCCAGGAAGCTGGTTGGTGTGAATGTACCCTGACCTCCCCTAAGACAGATATCTCACCCGCGACCGCCCCACTGCAGCACTGCTCATCATACTTACCTTGGCTCGCTGGCTGACCACATTAGCGTCCACCTGTTCGTGCCACACCTGTTGAAGATCTGAAATCAGCAAGGCATAGCCCTGCTTGGTGATATAAGCCTTGGCCAAGAGGGAGTTCTCGGCGAGTTGTAGCCATGCCCATGGCTGCATCAGCAGGCCTTGCTCCAGTTCCTCCATCTGCAGAAAGTCTTAATTTAGGAAAGTGCTCCAGGGTGCTGCGGGCCTGGGGGTGGAGGCAGCACTCAAATACTTCTGTATCAAAGAAGCCTTGTGAAAGACTCCTCCCTAATAAGACAGAAGGCATGGACTTACATCCTACCCCTGCCCCCCAACACACACACTCTCTCCCCCTCACCCCTCACTCTTATCCCCTGCCCCCCATATAACCAGCTGGGCAACCTTACTACCTCCTGACCACTATGAATCTATTTAGAATTTTTCTTTTTAATTACGTTCCTAAAGGGTATAACATATCCTCTATAGTGTTTAAGCCTTGGCATATTGGTATTAGTGTTTCCGCTTTCTAACACTGTAACTTAATGTGGAAACCTCAACCATTCTTGTTTCATCTTTATCACATTCCTAACAAATACGTCAATGCTACCCTTTCCCAGAACATCTAGAAGTAGTTCTTGTCTTATAAAACATCATACGTCATAAGTGTCATGAGCAGGAAGTTCAAATTATTTGATCACTATCTAGAAATAAGACTCTAGAAGCTCTCAGAATTTCAAATATATGCTTATATATACATATACATATGTGTATATATACATACACACATATATACACGTACATACATTCCTCAAGACAGGGATTCTTAATCTAGAGTCTGTGCGTGTGAATCCTCTGGAATTATATGCAATATCTGTGCATACGTGCGTATAGCCATTTGGGAGGAAGGAGTCCACAGCCACGTCGAATTCTCAAAGGGATCAATGTGACACACAAATAAAGACATAATAAACTCTTTTGTTTGTCCAGAAGCAAACAAAAAAGCCCCAAATCCCATTTCGAGAAGAACCTGGGTGACTAAGAAGTCATAAACCCAAGGCACAGCATTTTACACAGGTAGAGACAATTCATTAGCTTCCATTTCACTCATCCACCAGATCCCCAACCCAAGGTAACTGTCATGCCCTGCTGTATATCCTGGAACTCCTGGAAACCAACTTTTCTAGTTCAACAACTAAATTTGTCATCTCAACTAGTAGATGTTCAGTAACTATGGTTACTTTACAGGAAGTTTGGTCATTTTTCCCATGGTTAAAGAGTGATACAACTTCCTTCATTATTTCAGTCTATAAATACAAAGTGAAGTGAGGGAGGCATCTTAGAATATAAAGGAAATAATGAAATTCCTTGGATTTCATCAACATGATTAACATGGCTCTGTTCCTCCTGTCATTTCCGTCACAGTCTAAGCCATTATTCTTACAACCATAACCTAGCTCTTGAAGTGGGGTCTTGTAACAAAATTTAATTTGTACAGTCAATAGGTGAAAAATAAATATATTTTGTGATTTTTATTTGCAGCAGCCTTGTGTTTGGAGGATGGGACTGAAGTCACTTTGCACATGCTGCTCCTACAGGGAGATCTTGGAATGATTAAGCTAGTCCTCACTAGACCAGAGTTCCACATTGCCAAAGGTCACAAAGGCAAGAGAACAAGTGAAGTCCCCAGCCCTTCAGTGCACCCTCTATAAGTGCCAAAATTGGGTTGGTTATCCTGGCGTAACACTTCGTAAAGCCTGGGAGCTCAAAACCTTCAAACCGTATAGCTGTTTTTTGTCTTGTTTGGAGGCCGGGGAAGGAGTTTACAATGTGCTCAGGGCATGCAGCACCTGAGTGTCTCAGTTGGTTAAGCCACCGACTTCAGCTCAGGTTATGACCTCACAGTTCATGGGTTCCAGTCCCACGTTGGGGTCTATGCTGAGAGCTCAGCTCAGAGACTAGAGCCTGCTTCGGATTCGGTGTCTCCCTCTCTCTCTCTCTCTGCCTCTCCCCTGCTCGCGCTCTATCACTGTCTCTCTTTCTCAAAAAAAAATTTTTTTAATTTAAAAAAAAAAAATGTGCTCAAGGACAACAGACCCCCATAGGAAGGTCTGAGACCTTTAGCACCAGACCTGGGGTTGGCTGCTCCTACCACGCGCTTCCTGTTGAGTCCAAGGCCTCTGTATCTCATCTTTTTTCCCCCTTTCAAGGCCGTCTTTTAACCTTCACGTTAACTAAATTCATCCATTTATTATTCTTGAACGACGCTTAGAAGCGCCAAGAACCAGGTGCGGTAGTCAGCGAACCCGGGTCCACACCGAGAACCGCCCCTCGGTCCAGCCCCTCTCAGCGCAGTTCCCCCTCCATCCTGCAGAGGGCAGCAAGGCCCCAGCCACCCTCCGGGCTGGGCCACGCCCTGTCCCTCTGGTGGGGACCAACCGTCGCTCCCTTTACCACAGCCCCACCCCAGGAGTCCCGCCTGACGTAGTTTCTTTCCATCAACCCTCCCCGCGAGGGCCTTCGCCGTCTGCCTCTCCACTTTGACAGCACCGGCGGCACCGAGGAGCCGCTCGGGACCCCTCGCGGGTAGCAAAGGCGAACACGAACCGCCTTGCAGCTCCAAGGAGCCCACCAACGAGTAGCCCCACCAACCCCGCTTCGCCACCGGAAGGCGGGCTGCGCACGCGCGGCGCACGGGCCCCGCCCACCCACGGAGGCCTGCAGCAGCACGCGGGCCGCGCGCGACTCCCGGCAAGTCGGCAGAGTCGCGGGCACTCCTCGCCGCCTGGCTCCGGCCGGGGCCTCCGCCCTGATTCGAACCCGACGTCACCTACCGTGAGCGGCCACGAGAGCTCCCACCCTCCCCTCAGCAACCGCGCCAACCGAAAGGCCTAGAGTAAAGGCCTTTCGGGACTTAGGGGCGGGGCCGAGGCCCGACGTGGGCGGGGCATCTGGGTCCTCTCGGCGGATGAAAGAGCGCTCCGGGGTCTTCGGGCCCGGAGAGCGGGAAGACGGCTGCGCGCCTCGCCGCTAGCGAAGTGGGGTAGTAGTGGCGCCCCTCGGAGTCGCGCTGGCCGAGTAGAAAGAAGGGCATACGAGGTGCGGGAGAGGGCTCCCAGGATTTGGACTCTCCGATAAATTCGGGTCACTTCCCTCCCCTACCTGTCCAGCCTTTTTTTTTTTTTTTTTTAAATGAGGAAATTGAACTTCACCAGATAATCTCTCTGGTCCTCAGCAGCACTCAAGGTGTTTCAGACAGAGAGGATTCTTCCGTGCATAAGCCCCATGGTCTGACCCCTCCTGTCTTACCCCCATACTTCTGCTCCATCCCCACGGAGAAACTGGAAATCCCTCAACTCATCTTGTACTTTGTACACTTCACCGTTTTGCTCCAGCTGCATACCTGAACCTGAGATAGTCTCTCCATCCGCTTTCCACCGCCAAAGGCCTCCTGTCAAGGCCAGCCTCAGTGCTGCTGCTTCCATGAGGCCTCGGCCACTATCCACAATCAGAATTAATGGTTTCTTTTGCTCCCATAGCGTTGTTTTAATCTATAATACAGACTGCCTTCTGCCTTGGATTTTAATTAATAATTACATAAGGCTTTATTTTTTTAATGTTAATTTATTTTGAGAGAGAGAGCAGGCAAGCAGGGGGAGGGGCAGAGAGAGAAAATCCCAAGCAGGCTCCATGCTCAGCACAGAGCCCTACACGGGTGCCTAAGCCAAAGTCAAGAATTGGACCCTTATCCGACTGAGCCACCCAAGGTGCCCGTACATAAGTCCTTTTCAATGGTAAGTGCCTGAAGAAGGCAGGGACCCTGTCTTACCCATATCTGTAGTTCCAAGACCTTGCACATGGGAGGCCCTCAATAAATATTTGTTAAGTGAATTCTGGGGTTCGACTATAGATGGGTCACATGCAAAAGCTCATTCATTCAGTCAGTCAGTCAGTCAGTCATGGCCCACTAAACCATGGCCCCTGCCCAGAACGGTTAGGCCTAATTAAGAGAAGGAAAGGCAACACACCTATTGGGAAGTGAGACCTTTAGGTGGGCCCATTTCTCTCTCTCTCTCTCTCTCACACACACAACACACACACACACACACACACACACACCCTTCTTCCTAGGAGAAACGAGAGCCTGCAAGCTGACTCTCACGGCAAGCTGGGAGATCTGGCTAAACTAACTGGGACGGGGTAGGAGTCCCAGTAATCACTGAGACCTCAGTTCTGTGCTAGACTCAGGACACTGCTCCCCAAAGCCAAGCAACAAGTCGGCTGTCTCTCCTGGCTCAGAGGTTCCTCCTTCCTCATTGCTAGGGTCTTCGGGCAGGGGGCAGAGGCACCGGAGGGGCTGGGGGATCCAGGGACACCAGTTTTGGGTGGGGAAAGGAAGTCCGTATTCTTTAGCAGCCTTCTCCCTGGACTTCTGAGGCATCTGAGCCTCTTGGGCAGAGAAAGGGGATGGCAGCCCTTGACCTAGGCCTCGCTCAGGCCTCGTGCCTGTAAAAGAAAGGTTGGCCAGGCTGTTGCCCCACCCAGGGAGTGATAACATCCGGGCTGCTCCCCAGTGCTGGGGCCTGGCCTCAACTTACCAGGAATGGTGTTCTCTAAGAGGAAACCCAAGAGTCCTGCCAGGAAGATGGGCTCTGTGAGCAGTGAGCGCAGTAACACATCCAAGGGGCTCCAGCCTACAGAGGGTTGGGGCCAGGGGAGGGGAACTCTGATCCTATGCAAGGCCAACGAGTCATACTTCTAGACCTAAATCTAAGTCTTGGCCTAAGGACAGATCATTCTGAATTATCCCATCTCCCCCCCCACATTTGTCCCCCCACTCTCTAGTTTCCCCCACCCAGGCCTTTCCCACAAGGTCCCTGCCTATCATCCTGCCTTCGGAGCATCCACACGCCCTCCGGATATGTTTTGGTAGTTCCAGGCCCTGGAAAGTTTGGTATTAAAAGTCCCAACCTGACTTCCCACTTCCTACATTCTATGCTCTAGCCTGGTTTTCTCAACCTCCGTTCTACTGACATTTTGGACCAGATAATTCTTTGATTGAGGGACAGAGCGTTCTGAATTATTATCCTATCTCCCCACACCTTTGTCCCTCTACTCTCTAATTTCCCCCTAGAAACTGTGCATTGTAGGATAGTTAGCATCATCCCTCTATTCACTAAATGCCAAAAACAATCCCTTCTTCCATTTGTAATGGCCAAAACTCTCTGGATATTGCCGAATATTCCATGTGGGGCAAAACCATCCTCAGTTGAGTGCCACTGCTATTTGCTAAGCTTCACTAACTAAAGTATTTGCTGCTCCTCAGACATACCCTATGACTTCCTATTTCTAGGTCATTGTTTATGACGGTTCCCCCACCAGAAATGACCTTCCTCTCCCATAAATATGTTCAAGTCTTACCATCCTTCAAACCAGCTCAGTGTTAACTTTTTCCATAAAACTTACTTGGATCATCTGAAACAGAAACCACTTCTCACTGCCAAGGCCCCTAGCTCCTTATCTAAGCCTTTCCCGGTATGTTCCTAAACATCTCGTCTCTTTTGTTGGACCATAACATCTAGAGGGGCTAGTCTGGTGCTCAATAAATACTTGCTAAACGAAGGGGTGAACTATTTACACCAAATCACAGAAAAGGGTGTGGGACTGGGGGTCCAGAGGGCCTCCAGCCACCAGCCCTTGCTTCTCTCATACAGCCCAACTCCTCTTCCCATCCCCACCCCCACCTGTGCTCAGCAGGACCGGGGCTTCCCGAAGCCATCTCGGCAGCAGCAGGGCCATGAAGATGGAGAAGCCAACAATGAAGACGTTCCGCCCAGAGTCAATGTCAGCCAGGTGGAAGCTGGAGAATCCAGTAGACAGAACCACGGCCTGGGTCACCCCAAGCACCCCACCTGTCTCGTAGGGAAGTAATCAAAGGGGTTGGGAAGGGCTGGCGAGCAGGGGGAGTGTTGCAGGGTGGGGCAGGGTGTGATGGAGAGAGACAACCAAAGGCTCATTTTCCCATCATGCCGGAAGCCCAGTCAAGAGGCCAAGATGTTGGGCTGAGCAAATGAGGGCAGCTGACCCACAGCTGACACTCCATAGGTAAGGGGTGCTGTTCAGAAAGAGAGGGTGCCAGCCACAAGCAACCAGTTGCCCATCCTGGGGTGGGGGGCGGGGCTATTGGTTCAATACCAGTCCTGCTGATACATCCACTCACCAAGCACAGGCAGTGGGATGGTGGTGAGGAGCTGGGCCAGCCTGGGGGAGAGCCCAAGCCCCACGCAGAACAGCCCCACCAGGTGGGCCACTCGCCGAGATCCAGCCTATGTGAAGAAGAGATGCTGGAACACACAGCCACCTCCTCCATCGACCCTTCAGGGTTTTTGCCTGGCTGGCCCCTTCTCATCACTGGGATCTCAACTCGAATGCGATCCTTCTAAGAAGCAGTCTACCCAGGACCCTCCTCTTCTCAACCACTATCCCACTCCTACCCTGCTTCGTTTTCTTCTTCTTCTTTTTTTAAAGATTTTATTTTTAACTTTTACCTGCTTTGTTTTCTTGATAGCACTTATCACTCTGTAATTATCTTCCTTTTATTCTTAAATTGTCTGCCTCTCCCTTTCTGAAGTGCCCAAGAGAGCAGGGACTTTATATGACTTGATCTCAGTGGACCCTCACCCCCACCCCGCCCCCAGCCAGGGTACAGTGCCTGAGGTTTAGGAGTTTAGTAGCAACTTAGTATCTTCCTCACGCTCCTAGCCACTTACCACTTCTAGGCACCTCCCTAAATGAGATCATTGATGTGGAGTGCCTGACAGACAGACGGCTGGACGCGGACGGCAACCTGTCAGCGTGAGTCCCCTTCCCTCTCTTGCACCTCCAGCTCCCCCGCCCCCACCCCTGTCCACATACCTGGATAAGACTCACTGTGCCCACGTTGGGGAAGCTGGATGCAGTGCCCACAGGGCTCCCCAATAGCCCGGCCAGCACACTGCCCAGACCCTCCAGGCTCAGCCCTCGATTGCAGGCATGTGGAGGTGGGGAAGGCAATTGCAGCAGCCGGCCACACAGGGCATAGCAGCCCAGGGAGCTGGTGGAGGCTGCCAAAGCCATGGAGATGCCTGCCGCCACAGCCCTGGGTGTCAGCAAGGGCCAGTCCCACTCAGCTGGGGAGGGAGAAAAAGCCACCTTGGAGCCAGGCCCAAGTCTGGAGCATTCCCCTGCTTCCAAAGGCCTGCGCCACAAGAATCCTCGAGACCCCATTGTCTTTGAAGATAATGTCTTTGGACAAAACCAACAAACTCAGGATAAAGACTCATCCCTTTCCCATGGTCTACAAGGCTTCATCTTCCACCACGCTGCCTCACTCCCTTCATTTCAGATACACTAGCCTTGTTTCAGGCCCCTGTCCTTGCTGTGTTGCTGGCTACCACAGGGCCTTTGCACATGCTGTTTGCCCAACCTAGAATGCTCTTCTCCCTTGCCTTCGCCTGTTAGCTCCTCCTCACCTCTCACTTCTCGGCTCAAAGATCACTTTCTCAAGAATACTTTTCCTAATCTCTCTGGTAAAGTCATACTCTCCATTATAAGCTATCATACAATATCTCTCCCCATTGTTACACTTACCACATGTAATTTTCAGTTTACTTGGGTGACTGTTTAATTCGTACCTGCATTCCCTAGCAGATATAATCTTCATGAGTATAGGTACTGTATCTGTCATATTTATCACCATGTCCCCTATCACATGCTCAGCACATAATCAGCACTCAACAGACCTCTGTTAAGTTGACGAATGAACAACTTTTGTACCCAATGCCTCAAAAGCAATCTTCATACGTAGGGCCACCAACCCAAATGAGGGTAAATAGCATAAATGTGTAAATTGGGTGAGGATCATTAACAGGGAGTGGTGGGCTTGCAGATTGTCTCTTAACACTACGTAAAACACCTGTGGTGAGGGGCTGGCATTGCCCCCTCGGACTGGCAATTTCTCTTCCCTGTTTTGAGAAAACAGGATTTAACTCAGAAATGAAATTCACGAAATCTTGAGTTCAAAGAAACAGACCTTTGACTTGAGTAAGAGGATGAAGGACGAAGAGCAAAGCTACCTGGGTGAGGCAGCCAAACCCACGGTGCCTTGGGGGAGGCAGACAGCTCCAGGGGGCTGACGCTCAGACGCAGAAGGGCAGAGATGATCCACACACAGGCCACCGGATTCAGCACCTGAGGGGCGAGATTGTGACCGGAAAGAACTCCCCCAGAACCTTCCAAGCCAGCCCTGGAGGGGTAGACAGAAGCCAAAAAGGTAGCGGGCCGAGCGAGCATTCTACGCCAGCCCTTCCCACCTCAACTGGCCCTGCCCAGACCCCAACATACCGAGAGGAGCCGGAAGACAGGAATGTGAGTGGCAGGTGAGGAGGTTGAAGCTGGCCTCCAGGGGCACGGTCGTAAGTGGCAGGAGCCCAGGTGCTGAGAACAGACCACCATGACCACGATAAGCCTAGGGGAGAGAAGGAGCTTTAGAAGCAAAAGGAAGCAGGCATCCTGAGGGGGGTAAGGGAAGTAGGAGCGGCAGAATTCCCTAACAGGGATCCCAGAGAGGAGAGGAAGGAGGACACCTTGGGTGGGGAAGGGGGGCGGTCAGGGGGGCACAGCGTAAAAGCCAGGGAGACCAAACGAACCCAGCAAAAGTCCCGGATTCCAAATCCACAAAGCATTATCCCAGCTCAGACGGCTGCTGGATCAGGTACGGCCAGCTGCTCTGCCCTCCCCCAGTCCCGCACAGCCCGCTGGTCACCACCCCACGCCTCTCAGGACTTACGTACAGCAAGGCCAGGCCCCAGTGAGTAGAGCAGAAAAGGGACACCTCCCTGTGGGCAGAGAACCCTGCCACCACCAGGCTGGGGGCCAGCACCAGGGGCCCACAGTGGGAGAGCAAGTGGCCAGGACCCCCCAACAGCCCCAGCGTGCCCTGCAGCACCCCGGATACCACCACAGCCCCGGACACCTGGAGAAGTCGAGAAAAAGACAAAGAGGAAGCATTCTGCTCAGTCGAGCTGACGTCAGTCTGGACTTCTTAACTAATCCCAGGGGGTGGGTCCCTGACCCAACTCCTTCCCCCAGACCATCTCAGTCCCCGCCAAATGGAGACAGGAACCTCCTCCATCCTGGCGGGTCCTTCAGCCCTCCTGCTCGCCACCCCCAGGCACGCACCTCTCGGAGAGAAGTGTTCCGGAGCGCCAGACCATGGCAGCCCTGCCCCCCGCACAGGCGCAGCACGAGAGAGGCTGGGGAAAGTTGGGGGCATGGAGAGGAGAGAGGTAAGTGGGACAGAGCCCCGTTGTTCCACAGTCCTGGCTGGTGCCAGGCACGGCTCCAGGACCCCATAACCTAGCAGTTTCCGTCACTGCCCCCTCCCAATCCTACACCCACCCACGTCTGGAGGCTTAGACCCACACTCCACCCTCACCCTGTGCCCTTGCTCTGCGCTCACAGTTTCCAGGTGTCCGGATGGCCAGAGGTAGCTTCTGGCTGGTCAGCACCAGAGCAGGGACAAGGAACTCTAAGGATGGAGCCTGGACAAGAGGCAGCCTGTAGGAATAGCAGCCCTGGCTATCAGAAACAAGTGGCAGCCAAAAGGATTCCTCAGGCCTCTCTTACACGTGTGCTCGTGCACGCACATGCACACGAGACCCCGCCCCCTTCTCTCCATTCTCCTCACCTGCTCCCTATCCAAATTTGCAGGGTGGTAGACACACCACACGAAAAGAGGCTGGAGGCCAAGAGCTGGGCAGGGGAGTATGAGAGCTCTCCTTGGGGGAGACTTTGGAGCAGGAGCAAGTGGGAGGCACAGAGCAGAGAAGCCAGCACCAAGATATGCTGCAGGAGAAGACAGGGGAAGGAGAGTCTTCAGAAACAGGTGGAAACGCCTATTTCCTGAGGGTTTCTCATGTCACACTTACTCCCCCCCCCCCCCGCCCCATCACCCTTTCAGCCAGGACCAACTCCTACACCTCTGCCTCCTACCTGCAGAGCCAGAAGACAGCTGAGGCCCCAGGGAGGAGGCCCACAGTGAGAGGCCCAAGGGTGAGAGGAGGGTTTTTGGACAGCAGGCTGCGGTGGTGGCGGTGGCGGTGGTGGTGGCTGTGGCAAGGGGACCAGGGCATCCTGGGGGCCCATGGACTGGAGTTGGATGGGATGGGGGTGTGATCGGCTCATGCTGCCTGCCTTTCTTCTTGTCTTGGCTGCCCTGGGCTAGAGTTAAGTAGAGAGAGTAAGGTCAGAGTTTGGATGAAGTTAGCTGCCTGGAGTGGGGAGGGGGTGGAGGTGTCAGTGAAGCGGAGCGAAGGGATGAGGGATTTGGGGCAGGACAGGCCCTTTCACCTTTGCCCAGCTCTTGTGCAAATTCCATCACCCATTAACTGGGGAGCCACGTTCTGGACCCCTCCCCCCCCAAGAATCTCCCATCTAGATCCCCTGTTCCACGCCCTGGAAAGTAGGATAGGAGAGGTGGGGAGGAGACTTATCAAATATCCTGGGGAGGTTTTACTGTTCCCTCCTCATCGCCAGCATTTGAAACGATCATGGTTACACCAGTTCTCAACCCTTTCAGGGTCAAGGCCCCAGGACTACCTGGGAAGGAAATGCATGAGTAATGTCCCTACATCATGCATGGCAAAAGTGACCACGATTCCATATAATTTTCTCACTGTAACAGAAGGAAGACATAAAGGTAAGTGATAATAAAAAATGCTTCATCTGTGAAAGCTTGGGCCCAACTAAAAGAGAAGACACCGTAGCCCACTGCCTACTCCGTTTCATCGCCATGGACCTGAGAGCTACAATGTCCACTGACACTGGTGCTTTGCCGGTGACTCATGTACCACCAGCAGTGTTGCCATTGGTGACCTGATGTTCCAAAATAATGAACAAGCTCTTGGCCAAGGGCAGAACAAAGCAAAGTCCGGTTTTAATTTACACGTAGGTACATTCCTGGCAAACTTGGAGTCTTTTCCAAAATGTAGAAAAACAATTTCGTGTTTACATGTTAAAAATAGTTCTATGCTCAGATAAGCAAGCTTTTCGTACACATGACGTCCAGCAGGTCATTAGAAAGGTATCTTGGGAACTCTTCATGGGTTGGCGGCGAGGGGTGTCTCAAGCATTCCAGAATGCCTAGCGTCCGGGCCATATCAGCTAAGCGCCAGTAGCATCCCTTCAAAGTTTTGCCTCAATCAGAAAATGCCCTCCAAGTCTCCAGACTGCCCCCTAGGGGACAGTACTAACTGTGGTGTGGATCACCTTAAGGAGTCCCATTATTCCCAGTCCAGGTGCCAGAACAGTTTTCTTTCCTTTGATGATAACCCAGCTTTAGACTCATCTTAACACCAACTACCACCACGTGTCTGACCAGACTGGAAGTCAGGACACTCGCCTTAGCTTCTCAGGATCCGCAAGGATGGAGCTCACCCAGTACTTGTGACAGGGCCAAGCTCAGCCATGATAGACTCACCACCTGTGACCCCACAGCACCCAAGTCAGAGCAGCGCTAGGGCCCCCCCGGGTGCTGGGAGCAGAGATGAGTGTAAGTTTGAAATGGAAGCCTGTAACCATTCAACAACAGGGGAGTTTTAAAATGGGGCTCAGAGCGAATGAGTTGCAAGATGCTGGGCTCAGGAAGTAGAAAAGCTTAGAATCCAGGCATGGGGAGGAAATTCTTCAAGGGCTGCCGCAGGAAAGAATCCCAGCCATGCAACTGAAACTGTTTATTGAAACCTCAGTTCTACAAAAGCGTGAAAAACCCAGATACAAAGCAGTGGCCAGAGAGGCCTGTGAAGAGAACACCCAGGAGAAGAACTGGAAGAGAGGGAAGCCCAGGGGAGCAGGGTACTAAGAAGCTGGAAGACAAAAGGGCAGGGCTGACGGTCCCAGCAGTCCCTGGCTCCTTTAGGCTACATCCAAGGGATGGGGTTTGGAGAGGGTTTCCCACCTCACCCCACCTTCCCTTGGCAGATCCCACCTGGGCCCTGTCAGTCCCTGGCTCTCCTGCCTCAGGGACATCACACAGGCCCCCAGTCAACATCTCCTCCCTCCCTCACCCTGCTTTTCCCATCTCCCACCTTCCCCCCTCATCCTAGGGAACTCAAAAGCAAAAGTCTAGAACCCAGGGAGGTGGAGACACAGGGGCTTCTCCTCTGTCTGGCTGTGACATGGCCCTGGCCACCAAGCTGAAGTTTTCCCTGGCACCATCACGGCCCTGGCCAAGCAGCCAGCCACCGAGGTCTAGGAGAGTGAGTGACCTTCAGTCCTTCTGCCCCACAACCCCTTAAGCTCCATTACCTAGGAGGACAGGGACCAGCCAAGGACCCAGAGAGGTAGAGACGATCTAAATCAAGCTTTGCCCCTCCAGGTTCTCAGGGACTCCCAAATCCTCTTAATGCATCCGGTGAATGCCTGCCTAGCCTGGGAAAATGAAAGACTTGAGACGGGCTAGCTCCATGACGCTGAAAAGGGAACACTGCTGGGGCTGGGGGAGCAGGGGGGGCATTGGGCTCCAGGGCCACGGCGGCGCCAGGCCATGGGAGTGGTACCCAGGGCGGGGGGACCCAGTGGAGACGGTATGGTTGGAGTGGTGGCAGGCATGGCAGTCTGGGGAGTCTCTCCGGAGCTTCTGGCAAAGGGGACAGTTATGGAAAAGAGTGGGAGGGGCAGGAGGGTCTGGGGGAGGCAGCGGTGGAGGAGTCAGTGAGGCCAGAAGACTGCCCCAGAGTGAACGCAGCCCCGTGTCACTGTCCAGGCAGCTGGAGACGTTAACAGGACATGGCAGGCACTGCGGCACGGGAGAAGGAATGCAGGGTTCCAGGAGGCACCTGGGGGCCAGTCCAAGGTCCGGGGGGCCCGGCGAGGGGCTGCAGGGCAGCCCCAAGGACTGGTGGATTACAGCCAGCGATGCCACAGCCAGGGCCACACTGCTCACATATGCCATAGCTAACAGGCAAGACAGCTGTGGGAGAAAAGATAAGAACAGTGAGTGCCCAAATACCCTTCCCCCAAAACCTGCTTCTGCCCTTAACACAACCCTCCCTGTCTGGACACTTGTGCTAAGTCAGAGCTCTCTGTCACCATCTACTCGCAAACCCTGTTTCCTGAGACTTTCAGCATTTGCTCCTCCCACCCTACATACCAGCCTATTTAAGGCCCCTGTCTTTCCCAACCCTCCTCACCTTTGCCAGCCGCTGGCAGAGGGAGCCCAGGGCCAACTGCCAGGCCGGCTGCTCCAGCAGTACACACAGGTCTGTGTACGTGTACCAGCCCCGCCGCCGCCCCTGCTGCTCGGCCACACTGTTGGAAGGGGAGAGAGACAAAGGGCGTCTTCAACACTCCTGCGGCTGGCCCAGCGACACCCTCAATCCCCTGGGGACCCACACTGGGGAACCTGTTACACATCCAGAATCCTAAACTACCTGTTGATTGAGCCGAGACTGAGATCTGTATTTTAAACAAGGTTCCACCACCCTTCCAAAGGTGATTACAGAGAGCAGACAGGTTTAGGAACAATTATCTTGAGCAATTTGCCTTGCTGTCTCCTCCCTCCCCGCCCAGCTATACCCTCACCCTTATGATTTAGGTCTAAGCCCCCAAATTTCTTAAGCCCCTCTTCCGAACTCCTAGAACCTACCAGCTCTCCAGCCAGCTCAGCACCTCAAAGATCTCCCGAGGGTCAGTGTAAAGACGCCAATCCTATGGGTAGGAAGAGAAGGGCACCAGGCCAAGCTCAGATATAAACCACAGCCATTTAGTAACCAAGACCAGGGCAGCAGCCACAACCACTACGGCAGATGCTTTCTTGGCACTTAACTCCGTGCCAGTTACTGTTTCAGGAGCTTTTATGTATTAACTCGCTTAATACCACATTGTCCGGTTTCACGTTACACCCTCAGTTAAGAGCAAAGAGAGAAAATAATCCTAAGAATGGTCCATGCTCTTCGGGAGCTCAGAGTCACAAGGCAGAGAATACTCTGGAAGCAAATAATCAGAACCCGGTGAGATAAGCGCAGACTCAGAGTTTAACATGTCGGGCCTAAAGGAATTAGGGGACGGGAGGGAGGCGGGGTTCCATTTCTGGCCTCACCATGCCACGAACCTCCAAAGGCTGTGGTTGGTCCAGAAGGGCTGGGAAGGGAAGACACTGATAAGGAAAGACACAAGGAGAGGTGAAAAGAAACTACAGAACGCTGACAGACAAAAACAAAGGACGAGAGGAACATAATGAGAAGTGAGAAGAACAGAACAGATACTCACCATGGCACTCAGGAAGCTCCTCTCCAGGGCATTGAGAGTGGGCACGGCCACACCCCCTGCAGCTCCCCATTCATCATTGAAGACCTCCTCCTCCTCCCCTTCGTCATAGAGGTACTTACTGGCCACCATCTGCAGGGAAGCCGGAGGTGCTGTGTCAGGAAGTGCTCACACCCAGCTCCTGGCTCACCAGGGGGACGAAGAAGAGGGGGTGTCTTACCATGGAGATCAGGAACAAGTCAGAGGATGACACGTGCTGCAGGTAGTCTGGGTTTCGATGGCGGAGCCTCTCGATGTACACCAGGGCAAGCATCATAGCACACGGGGAGATGCACGCCTCCCTGGATGGCGAAAGGATCCGTAATTAACACCAAGGGTCTTTCAGCGCTTATAACCCTCTGTCTTCAAACCTTCTCTTTAGAGACTACAGTTTTCCCCTTTTTCTAGGGCCCAAACACTATCATCCTATCCCCCTCAATTCCAAGCTCACCGGGACACGTGAGCTACGTATTTCTTCTGGAGTCGGCGAATAGGGCTGGGGGCCGCCTTCTGCAGCAGTTCCACGGCAATGTCTGCAGAAGACAAAAGGAAGGGCGAGTAAGCAAACAGCTCCACCATCACCACCACCACGCCCAACTCCCACACACACCTAGTCCCGACTGCTATCAGCAGAAGACCCAGATCTGTATTATCTGAAGCCTTGGGGACAGGACCACAGTAACAAAATACACCAAATTCTCCCACGTTGAGACAAAAACTCCACTCCACATTTGAACTTCAGCTCCTTCCAACAGGAAGGCTTATTTTCCTGTCCCCAAAACTATCTAGGTTTGTTTTTCACCCTGCCCATTTGAGGAAACAAACATGCCTTGGGAATTTGGGACATGTATGATGTGTTTCTCATATACAAATCAAGAGTGGGGGTGCCTGGGTGGCTCAGTTAAGCATCCTGACTCGATTTTAGCTCGCCCTGATCTCACAGTTAGTGAAGTCGAGCCCCCATCACGTTCTGAGCTGACAGCAAGGAGCCTGATTGGAATTCTCTCTCTCGTTCTCTCTCTGTCCCTCTCTCTTGCCCCCTCCCCTACACACGCACGCTCTCTCTCACACACTCTCTCAAAATAAATAAATAAATAAGCTTAAAAGAGAGAGAGAGAAAGAGTGACACGGATTTATAAGATAGCAATGTGTTTCATCGTTCCGCCTAAAAAAATGCGGAATGGAAACCCAGTCCTTACAGCAGACCTCCATAAGTTAGCTATGAAAAGACAATGTAGCTCATGGGAGACACCTAGTTATTTTGGTGACTGCTGATAACCCCACTTTCAGGTTTCTCACTTACCCAACCAGGTTACTCACTAACCTGCCACTGGGCTGGAGAGTTCCTCCAAGCTGCAGTCAGCTTCCCAGTCCCAGCCATAGTAGAGTCTCCGTCGGATCCGAGCACTGAGCTTCTGGTGTCCAGGGAGGAACTGAAATGGCAGGTGGTGGAGGGTGAAAGGCAGGAAAGGCTACAATGGAGGTCCTGGCTCCAGGCTGGAGGTGGGGTGCGGGGCGGCAGGCTCACCTCACTGCTGGTGGGGCCCGTGCCCCACCCAGCCCCGTTCTCTGGATTATTTACCAACCGCAGCTTATCTACAGTGAGAATGCGTTGGGGGGGGGGGGGGGAATCCTCCACCACTGACTACACCCCAGCAAAGGTTCTCAGAGAAAGTCCCTGGTGGCCGTCCCTACCTCCAGTTCCCTACCCCGCGGCTCTCCCTCAGGGCCCAAGGAGCCCGGGCCTCGAGTAGGCAAGGTTCGAGTGGCTGCCGCTTGGCTTCCGCACCGAGCCGTCAGGCGAGTTCGCGGCCACGTTCGGGCCCCCAGAGGAGCGCCCGGGGTCCGGGGCTCAAGCACAGGAAGGCTGGGGAGGGGGCGGGCCGTGCTCTCACCGAGAAGTCCTGGAAGCCCGTGAGGGAGAAGGTGCCTTCTTCGTCTAGCAAGAGCCCGGCCAAGTCCATCGCGCCGCCACTCGCCGCCCTGCGAAAAGTGGAAGGGAACGAGGGGTAAGGGAGCCGCGGAACCCTCGCCTGCCCGCTGTCCTCCCCCACGCGGACGGCCGCCTTCGCCAGCGAAGCCCCCGGTCCTTGCGCCGGCGGCAGCAGGCGGGGCCGGGCTGGAGGGCGCCTCTTCCTGTTCCGCCCCGGGCGGGGCTCTGGGGCCGGGACTCCGGGCTGCGCGATCCGGGCTCCGGGTATGGGCCTCGGGGGCCGGGACGCTCACCTCACCCAGTGGAGAGGACACCCGGCTGCTAAGCGCATGCTACGCGTCTGTCCCGCGTTTATTAGCCGCGGGGGTGTCGCCGGCGAGTCAGCGCCCGGCACTTCCTGCCACCCGCTGGGCCCAGCTACCAGCCCCGACCGCCACGGAGGAGCCAAACTCTCAATCCTGGTCCCCCTGAGCCCGGGAGAGTCCCAGAACTAAGTCCCAGCGTGCCCTCGTCTGGCTGGGTAATGGGGACAATTCCCGGGGGACCACGCCACACTGAAGATGAACGAGCCCGGCTGGCCGCCTCGTACCAATATCGATGTTAATGAGTAGAACCAAGATGCAGAACGAGTTGCTCCCAAACGTTTGTTAAAAGATATACACATAGAATATACACGTATAAAATGCGTCGGAAGTAACACAGAAGAAACAACAGTGGGTGCACCGTGGAAAGGTGGCAGGGAAACAACTTTTTGCTCTATAACCTTCCTTTCAGGCGTTTGAACTCTAAATCTAATTACGTATTTTGTGGGATCACTGCAGAAATTAAATGGTCACAAAGGAATACAAAGCGCGTAGTACGCTGTAAGCCTCAGTAAACGGTATTAATGCCCCCTCCAAGAGCCAACAACTGCTAAACAGGATTCTATTTTTAAATTCACCCCGCGACCCCCATGTCCTGTCTAAGGGATTGGAAAAAGCTCCGCTACGTGCCGGCGGTAAAGTTTACGGAAGGGGATGGGGAAGAAACAACTTGACTGAGTAGGTGAGGCTGTTTTAGAGTCAGTCGAGTCACGCGCTGGTGTTTGTTTATCCGCTGAGGGGAGGGAACTGGAAGGACCAGTAAGTCAACGGCTGAGTAATGGGACCGCCGCCGCCCTTCCCGTGCTGAAGCAGATCCTACTCCGGACACTGGGCATTTGGAAGCCCACTTCCTGCCCCTTCAGGCCGCATCACACCGAGAAAACCGGCCAGCACGGGACTCCCTAGCCGCCCTGCCTATATAGGGAAAGGAAGACGGGCTGGAGTGCTAAGACACGGATACACAGTCCTTCGGTCCCGTCCAGCCGGACAACACACAGTCACGACCCAAGATCACGACTCCAGCAGTCACAATACGAATCTGCGCAGAAAGGTAGCGGGCAGCCGCCTGTGCGCAGGCGCGGGCCGCCCGAGCCCGGCGGTTAATCTGCGTCACGTGACGGCTCGTCTTCCCTCCGTCACGTGACGGCCCTGGGCGGCCGCCGCTGCGCTCTCCGCGGCGTGCGCCCCCTTCCGCCTGACGCGCCCCCGGCGGCGGCCGCGCAGCCCTGGCTCCTCGCGGGCTCGGGCGGCGGCTGCGACGGGGCTATGGCGAGCGGCGGTGGCGGTGCTAACACCGGCGCGGGTGGGGGGTCGGGGGTAGGCCTGGGTCTCGGCCTGGGCCTGGGCCTGAACCTAGGCATGGAGGAGGCCACCGGCGAGGCGGAGGAGGAGGCGGCCACGGCCGAGGCGGTGGGACGCCTGGCCACGACGCTGTGGCTGCGGCTCCGCGGCTGGGAGGCGGTGCTGGCGGCGGCGCAGCGGCTGCTGGTGTGGGAGAAACCGCTGCACAGCCTGGTCACGGCGGCCGCGCTCAACGGCCTCTTCTGGTAACGGCCACGGAGAAGAAGGGGGCGGGGCCGAGCTGCGGGGGCAGGAGGGGCCGGGAGCACCTTTCCCGTTTCTGGGGTTGACACTTGCTTCGGGGGGAGTGGGGGCGGGGAAGGGCGGACCCCCCTCCTTCTCCCGGCCGTGGTCTGTCGGGGTTGTCCTGTGCCTCTGTCTCGGGTCTCAGGGTAGGCCTGGGGGTTCCGGTTCCCCCATCAGTGAGCGCTTTTCCGCCGTTGGCGATGGATGCGGGAGCCTCTCACCCACTCACTGCCGAGGTTCTTGTCTCTCCCTAAGGTTGCTCTCTTCGTCGTCCCTCCGGCCCTTCTTCCTGCTCAGCGTCTCACTTTTGGCCTATTTTCTGCTGGATCTCTGGCAGCCTCGCTTCTTCCCTGACATCTCAGGTGAGTGTTCATTCAGCAAGCCCCGTCGTGCACTTGCTTTGTGCCTGACCCCGCTGGGTGGGCTGAGTGGTGAGGGGAAATGTACCGCAGGCCCCCAGCTCCCAGGCACCACCACTTCCCCAGTTAGGCAGTGGAGAGTTGCTCTTCTCAAAATTACCGTTATTGTGAGTGTAGTACTTAAGAGGGCGGACTCTTCGGCCTGGGTTCCATTGCTTGGTTTCCCGTGCGAGTGACCTTGTAAGAGCCACTCAGTTTCTATTTGCTTCCCTTTTCTATTTTCTAAAACAAGGATGATAGAATTCACTGGGTAAGGAAGTGAAGATTAAATGAATTAATACCTGTTATGTGTTTATGGTAGAGTTTCAGATATCACAGGAATCCTAGGAATGTCAGGTTCTGTTTTTGTCCTTACTCCTGTATTTACTGAACAGGTATTTTGGAGCAATTCGGTGTCACCTGTGTGTGAACTACTTGAAATGTAAACAGGAGTAAGATGTGTAAAAGAGTGCAGTTTCGGGGCATCTGGGTGGCTCAGTCAGCTAAGTGTCTGACTCTTGATTTCTGCCCAGGTCATGATCCCAAGGTTAGTGAGAGGAGAGCAAGCCCCAAGTCAGGCTACTTGGGAGTTTCTCTCTCTCCCTCCCTTTCTCTGCCCCTCCCCCCCACACGCACCTTGTGTCCTTCATCTCAAAATAAGTGACTTAAAAACTTAGAAGAAAATTAAGGTTGGGGATACCTGGCTAGCTCAGCCAGTAGAGCATTCTTGATCTTGGGGTTGTAAGTTCAAGCATCATGTGAGTGTAGAGATTAGTAAAAAAATAATAAATTTTTAAGAAAAAAGGAAAAGAAGTGATTAAAGAAGGGAACAGATGTGTAAATACCAGCAATAGTAACGACACAATTTTTCCTACAATTGGTGTCTGAAGGTGCTCTGGGAATGCAGAGGAGGGGCAACTGGTTCTGCCCTGGGGAGTGTCTCCCAGAGCTCTACTGCTCAATAACCTGTTCCTCTCCTCTCTTCATAGCATCATCCCCAGAGGAGCCCCACTCTGACAGGTGAGTGCAAGCCATCTCTTGAACTAATGCCCAAACCCTGTTTTGCTTTGGTGCCAGTGTCCCCACGGTATAGGTGCACACCGCAGGGTCTGCAGGCGGAGACCCCAGCATAGCAAATGGACTGGCAGCAAGTTCGGTCCTGGGTTCCTGTGTAGGTGTTGGGTGCCTGCTCCTTTTGGAGCAGAGGGTTGGGACCTCTGGGCTTTGCTTCCCAAGGTGAGGACGGCCTCCCTTTGGGAGGTGGGATTGTCCATTTTTGTAGCCTCAAGATCCCATTGGCATTCTCAGAGGGATTTGAGTGCCTAGGAAGCTGGTGTCTGAGGCCTCCAGGGGTCATGTCGTGTCTCCCCAGTGAGGGTGCGGGGTCAGGCGCCCGGCCGCACCTGCTGAGTGTGCCCGAGTTGTGCAGATACCTGGCTGAGAGCTGGCTCACCTTCCAGATTCACCTGCAGGAGCTGCTGCAGTACAAGAGGCAGAATCCCGCTCAGGTAAACTCCTTCATGTCCTACAACAGTTTCCTGCACTATGGGGAAACAGGTGGGGGATGGGGAGGCGTAACGTGAAATCCCTCGCTGGACACTGAAGGAAGAGGGTCAGATGCCTTTTTGAGGCAATACTCGAAGGTAGTAGCCTGGTACAGGAGTAGTCTCATTTCAGAGAGTAAGTTCTGGATGTTTTGACACTGCTTCTTGTTAAGGGATATCAGTTTGAGTCATAGGTGTTTGGTGGTGTCTGTTGTAAACTTACTGAATTGCTTGCCTTGGGCATCCTCTTGCCTAGACTAAATCGCTGCGTCCCTAGAAGGCATTCCCCTCCTTGCACCAGCTGAGCAGCAGTTTCTTGCCCAGATATGCCTCTTAGATTCTCTGCTCTTCTCTGCAGTTCTGTGCACGAGTTTGTTCCGGCTGCGCCGTGCTGGCCGTGCTGGGACACTACGTTCCAGGGATTATGATTTCCTACATTGTCTGTGAGTAGAGGTTAACCCCTGCCCTTCCTGCAGCTCGCTCCTTCTCTTTTCTTGAACTGGGTCAAGGGGACTGGCTAGCCTTAAAGGAGAACGGCGCTCTCCCTTTCTTTGATGACCTGTTGACGGATATTTCCAGGGCATGCTGGAGTGTTAGTAACAGTGGAAGAGTCATCTGGGCAGGAGAGTGGTAGATGTGGAGGGAGGAGGTTTGTCTGTCCAGACTGCAGGAGCCCTTCAGCCCTTTCTGTTTAGGGACCAGCTGGCTGAGGGCCCTTCGGAAGTAGGTGCAGGAAGCCCTGAGTGGACTCTCTAACCTCTAGTGCTGAGCATCCTGCTGTGGCCCCTGGTGGTTTATCACGAACTGATCCAGAGGATGTACACTCGCCTCGAGCCCCTGCTCATGCAGCTGGACTACAGCATGAAGGCAGAAGCTGACGCTCTGCATCACAAACACGACAAGAAGAGTAAGGGGCTCCCGTGCCTGGAGGGGGGCGTGGGGGGGGCATTGGTTTATGGCTCATGAAGCGCCCTGGAACTTAGATAATGTCTCTCCTGTCCCTTGGCCATGTTTGTCTCCATCCACCCACCGTCTCTGCTTGGTCACTGCCCTGCTGTTCTTATTTCGCCAGAGCGGCAAGGGAAGAACGCACCCCCTGGAGGTGATGAGCCACTAGCGGAGACAGAGAGTGAAAGCGAAGCAGAGCTTGCTGGCTTCTCCCCGGTGGTGAGGTCCAAGGGAGATGGGATGCCAAGTAGAGGCTGGAGGAGAATCTGTTTCAGAGCAGCCGCCTCTCAAGAGGGTGGGAGTCAGGGAGCAGGGGTGCTCTTGAAAAATTGGTTCCCTTGTGTTCTCCTTTGCTATGTTATCCGGGTTTTCTTGCAGGTGGATGTGAAGAAAACGGCATTGGCTTTGGCCATAACTGACTCGGAGCTGTCAGATGAGGAGGCTTCTATCTTGGAGAGTGGTGGCTTCTCTGTATCCCGGGCCACAACTCCACAGCTAACTGATGTCTCAGAGGGTATGGGAAGCTCTTGGCCCTTCCAGTCTTCATGTTCCCCGTTGTGGATGCTGGCTGTGCTCTCTGGCTGTCACCCCCATAAATGTTTTTTTTTTCTGGGAATTGACCTTCTAATTCGCCTTCAAGCTCTGAAAGACCTCAACACCTACGGCTTGGTCTAGCATTCCATGCCCTGAGTTCTCATCCTTGAAGTGACTGCCTGTTGTGACCGTTCAGAACAGCAGGCCTATCCACCTATTCCTGACCCTTTGTTTTCTGCACAGATTTGGACCAGCAGAGCCTGCCGAGTGAGCCAGAGGAAGCCCTGAGCCGGGAGCTGGGGGAGGGAGAGGAGACAGAGCCGAGCCCTCCTGAAGACCTGCTGGGCCCTCCTCAGGCCCTCTCAAGGCAAGACCTGGACTCAGAGGAAGAGGAGGAGGATGTGGTGGCCAAGGAAACCTTGCTTCGGCTCTCGTCTCCCCTCCACTTTGTGAACACGCACTTCAATGGGGCAGGCTCTCCTGCGGGTGGAGTGAAGCTCTCCCCTGGAGGACCAGTGGAAACACTGATTCCGGAGGCAGAGAGCGGTGACCTCACCCCTCCACCGAGCACCTTGTCACCCCTACTTGGCCTGGCTGAGAGTGACCCGGTCCCCTCCCCCTCAGTGCTCCCACCTCTTCCCCAGGACTCGTCCCAGCCCTTGCCCGTCCCTGAGGAAGAAGAGGCACTCACCACTGAGGACTTCGAATTACTGGATCAGGGGGAGCTGGAACAGCTGAATGCTGAGCTGGGGTTGGGGCCAGAGACGTCCTCGGAGCCCCCTGATGCTCTGCCTCCTCCATCCCTAGGGCCCGACACCCTCTCTCTGGTACAGTCAGACCAGGAGGCTCAGGCCGTGGCAGAGCCATGAGCCACGGGGGAAGGAGTCGCAGGCACGGTAGGGCTTCCTGGCTAGGGGCATCGCTGTCTCCTCTTTTCCCTGCTCTCGGGAGAGGCCGTGTGTGGGGAAGCTGGCTGTCAGATGGTAGCCGCCCCCCCACCCCCACCCCGCCTGCCTGCCTGCCTGCCTGCCTGCTGTCCCAGGCCTGGACAGTGCCCGTGCCTGGGATTGGTTTTAAGTTTGTAAATAATTTTACACTTGGGTTAGTGGATGTGAACAGGGCTAGGGAAGTCCTTCCCACAGCCTGCACTTGCCTCCCTGCCTCATCTCTATTCTCATTCCACTCTGCCTCGAGCCCTGGTGGTCGCTCCCTTTCTTTTTCCTCCTCTCCTCAGGGACCTGTGCTGCTCCGTCCTCGTGTCCCACTGGGTGTTTAGTTTGGGCACTTTATCATTTTTCTTTCCTGTCCCATGTCGCTCTCTGCTTTACATCCTGCCTGTGTCCTGTCCTCAGCAGCTCAATCCCCACTCCTTGCCGGCGCCTTCCCGGCAGGCCACGCACCTTCCCAGCCAGCAGGCCGCAGCTGAGCTTCAGGGGGGCTTCTGTCGGGGTGGTACCGCCTGTGACCCTGGGGCGGCGGGGCAGGCCGGCGGGTATGGGTGTGCACTTCTGTCACGACAGCAGTGACCTCCACCGCACCTCGCCCTGCTTCATCCCAGCCTTTCGTGACGAGGGAGGAGAGCGGGCGTCCCACAGCCTGTGCACCGGCGCTGCGTCAGTGAGCAGGAGCTCTGTCTCTGGGCTGTGAATGGTCCGAGTGTGGTGCGACCCCTGTCGGGGTCAGGAAGCGGACAGTAGCATCTGTGCAGGTGTTGACTGGAAAAATAAAGCATTGATTGGCTAGAACTGCTGCTGCTGCCTGCCTGCCTCGCTGTGAGCTGCCCCCCACACTGCTCCATCCCTTCCTCACCCCTCACCCTCGTGCCCTCAGTCTTGTTCCTATTTATTTACCTTGGTGCAAAACAAGCCCAGAAGCAAGGGTTACCCTAACAGCCCTCACTTGCCCTTTGTCATCTTCCCTGACAGGCTGATCTGTACAGTGAGATTTAGCATGTGTGAATAAAGCGTACACAGGAGGAAACTGCCTCGTCTTCCTACTCCGTAGAACTCGAGGACCAGAACAATTGTTTTCTACTATGTTGCCTACAACATCAGTGTCTCCGGAAGTCCTGGCCCGTCCACGTATTCACGGTTAGCTCACTCAGCCGCGATTTAGTTATACTGGGGGCGCACACAGGACCTGTACCCATATCAAAACTGCTCTGAGGCCAAGGAACACCAAAGAAATGGTACTAATCAAAAGCATAATACGTGCTTGGCACTCTTTTAAGCGATTTATATTTACTCTTCTCATAATCCTGAGATACATAGTAACTCCGTTTTACAAATGGGTTAACTTTCCTGAAGACCACAATCCTAGTAAAGGATGGAGTCAGGATCCAAACTTAAGCAGTTTGGCTCCAGCAGTCGTCCTGCAACAGGAAGCCCCTGTCCATGAAAAGGGCACAAATGGGAAGATCTGCAAGGATGTGAGAACTACAGAGAATCAATCTAATAGCTTCGTAGAGTGGACTCCACAACGCTTGCTCTTTGGGGGAAGAACAGTAGAGAAAGCCCCAAACCGAGCAGATGGCCTCTTTGAGGAGTTCACATCCTCTGTCGTTGGCTGGAAGTGTACTGTATTGCAAGGCTACCTGATTTGGGGTTGACTCATATGCCATGTCTTTCCTAAGCATATTTTCCTCCATTTATTTCACCTTTTCCTGAGAGACCATTCTTTAGGGTTGATTGAAGCCCTGTCCTCTATCTCCAAAGCACCGCACGCTTCTAATTTAAAAAAAAAAAACAATTTTAATTTACTTCTGAGAGAGACCGCATGAGCAGGGGAGGGTCAGAGAGAGAGGGAGACACAGAATCTGAAACAGGCTCCAGGCTCTGAGCTGGCTTGTCAGCACAGAGCCCGACGTGGGGCCCGAACCTATGAACCATGAGATCATGACCAGACCTGAAGTCAATCAACCGACTAAGAACCCAGGCGCCCCAGTGCCACACACTTCTAATCCTCTAGAGGTCTCAGAAGGGGAAAGGAATACAGTTCTAATCAACAAACAGGAGATTGGAGAAAAATGGAATTAACCAATCAGAAAGATAATAGCTGCCATATGCGTCACCTTTAATCCGTTTCTTTTTTTTTTTTTTTAACTGATGTTTTTTGATGTTTGCTTATTTTGAGAGGAGGGAGGGACAAAGAAAGGGAGAGAGACTCTCAAGCAGGCACCATGCCCAGTGCTGAGCCAGACACAGGGCTCGGTCCCATGACCCCTGGATCATGATCTGAGCTAAATTAAGAGTCAGATGCTTAACCGACAGAGCCACCCAGGCGCCCCCATTTCCTTCTTACACTTACAGTCTGAAGATAGAGCCAAAAGCCTTAGGTGGATCACAACATTCACCATAGACCTGAAGTTCGTGAGAGTGAATTTTTGACATACACTTTGGTCTGATGGTTGCTGCATGTTTGTCTACAATTTTTGTCATTATCAGGTGTCCTGGCTATTTCCTGCCCCATGATGAAAGGGACAAGAAGAAGGCTTTTCCTATGAGTGAAAGAAAAACGAGCAGAGAGGTGAAACCTACAATTTAGGCTAAACAAAAATCACCCATAGAAGCACAGGCTGGGGCAAGAAGAGTCGATTACATTTATGTTGGAGGAAGGGTAGTGCACTTTAGTTCAAACAGCTAACAGTGAAAAGTGGCTGATCATAAACTTAATTTTAGGCTTCATTACAAGAAATAGAGTTTCCCAGGCAAGGAAGATAATACCTGTAGTGTGCTGTGCACAAGTTAGACTACTGTCAGGGGATGGCTTGCTATGCTCATAGACAGGTTGACACATTGCAGCGTGCCCAGCAGAGGATCACCAGAGATGAAGGCTGAAAATCATCATCTGGGGAACTGGTGAGGGAACAGAGAACGTTATTCCAAGAAGAGACAGCTGAGTTGAGTCACATTTAGCTGACTTTGAAGGTTTATCTGTAGGACTTCAGAGGGCAGGAATTACATCTTTGACAAGAATTTAATTAATAATAGTGCTTGGCAGAGTTTGTTCTGGTCAGAGGATGTTGCAAAATAGATTTAAATGATCCTTAAAAGTACAGAGATCAAGGATCAACAGATCAAGAATTGTTCATTCCATCATGGAAGGACAATTATACATACCACGTTGCTTTGCTTTTGTAACGTCTGACTTAAGTTTCCATGGACTTCTTCCTGCTCCCTTAAATGTTGGTGATCATTGAGTCTGTCACTGGCTCATCTTTCTTCTCACTGCCAGGGCAATTTCACATGTTTACCCATTTAGTTTCTACTCACATGATGATACCTTCTACATCTTAGCTCAACTCCTTGCCCAGAACTTCCAGCTAGGCATCTCCACCTGAACCCTTCGTGGGTACTTCGTAGCACACTGAAAACTCAACATACCCTCTTTCCACTCTGCACTCCACTCCCTCCCCCCATAAATAGATGGGCTTTTTCTATATTTTCCATCCTGCTTGCTGGCATCACCAACCATGAAGCCTTACTACTCCCTCATCCCACACCCAATCACCAATTGCTATTTTGATGTCCTAATTACTTCTTGATTCTGTCACTTTTATCACCGCCCTAATTCACACCCTCCTCATCTCTTATCTGGCTGTGACAGTTTCTCTGCCCACACTCTTGTCCCCCACCAAAATTCATGCTCCGAAATATGGCTAGATTATTTTAAGACACAAATTTGGTAACCTTTCTGCTATTTAATATTGATCAAAGGCTCTCCTATAAACTTTCATTCAAGCGCTCTGATATGGTTTAAAAACCTCTGAGATCTGCCCCTATCCTGTCTTGCTTTTTTTTTTTGGGGGGGGGTGTTTAACAAGAAAGGAACTTGTTTCAGTGAGCCATCAAATGCCTGAAAGTGCCCTGTCTTGCTTTTTACACTATGGCAGCAAAGCCCACACCGCTTGTCCTCTCCCACCCTTGCTCTACACACAAGCACACACTCCATCCTGGTTGGCAAACGCTTCACTTGTCTTTGAACATGTACTTTAGGACACTCTCCATCTACAAAGACTCCCTTGATGTCTCACATCACTTGCCCCCCATGTCAGACCTGCTCTCCTGGTGCTCCCTCAGTGTCCTTCTATTTTTCCATGTATCACGTAGAATCTTCGTTCTCTCTATACAAGTATGGTATAGGGAGGGATACAGGTATATGTGTGTATGTATAACCTCCACTATACTGCTTATTCTTGAAGGCAGGGGCTATGTTTTAGTCATCCAAATATTCCCAGAGCCTAACACAGTGCCTGGCACATAGTAGATGTTCAATAAACATATGTCGAACTACACTAAACTGGTGTTTGAACTTTTGAAGCAACCAATGTAAACAGATTTGGGTGATTGGTACATACCTATTGACAGTAAATATCTTGCCTTTGTTATTGCTCTAGAGAGGATGGTAGCTAAGGTAACATAACCTGAGCATAGACTTGTGAGCTCTTTGTTCCCAGATGAGGCTAAAGGCAATGAAAATGATCTAGATTTGGAAGTTCATATTTGTTGGTTTGGGAGCTAAAGGCTTTTTGAGTTTCAAGTAAGAGTGCCCAACCAGCCTGAGCTTCCGTGATTGTATCAAAGTGTCATATTTCCAAGACAGTTTTGACCAAACTATTTAGACTCAACCAAGTTTTTTCTTTATAAAAGCTTTAAAACAATTTTTGATTATTTTTTATTTTTGAGAGAGAGAGAGACAAAGCAGGGGAGGAGCAGAGAGAGAGGGAGACACAGAATCTGAAGCAGGCTCCAGGCTCTGAGCTGTCAGCACAGAGCCCAATGTGGGACTTGAACCCACGAACTGTGAGATCATGATGTGAGCCAAAGTCAGACGTTCAACTGACTGAGCCACCCAGGCACTCCTCAACTAAATATTTTCATCAGAATTCCAATTATATGTATTTAGTGCATGCCTGAAAAAAATGTGACTCTACAGAAATGTAAGAAGGTTAAAAGAAATCTTGTTTTCTTTTTAAGTATGAAAAGTGAGTGGACTCCCCTTCAAAAATGTCTATTTCCTAAAAGATAATGAAAATCTGAGGAACTACTCAAGTTTGAAAAGGAGACCAAAGTGGGGCGCCTGGTGGCTCAGTCGTTTAAGTGTCTGACTCTTGATTTTGGCTTGGGTCATAATCTCAGGGTTTCATGAGTTCGAGCCTCACATCAGCCTCCATGCTGACAGTGCGGAACTTACTTGGAATTCTCTCTCTCCCTCTCTCTCTACTCCTCCCCTTCTCATGCTGTCTCTGTCTCTCTCAAACATAAATCAATAAACTTAAGAAAAAAAGATTAAAAGAAAGAAAGAAGGAAGGAGGAAAGACAGACGGACAGAAAGAAAGAAAGAAAGAAAGAAAGAAAGAAAGAAAGAAAGAAAGAAAGAAAGAAAGAAAGAAAGAAAGGAAGGAAGAAAAAGAAAGAGAGAGAGAGAGAAAGAGAGAGAGAGAGAAAAGGAGACTAAAGATAAATGACAATAAATGCAAGGGATGATCTTGGGCTGAATTTTAGATGGGAGAAAAAAGTTACTGTAAAGGACATTATTGGGACAACTGGTAACATTTGAATATGGATTGTATATTAGATAAAAGATTGTATCAAGATCAAGCTTCTTGAATTTTACTTTGTTTCTATAAGATAATATCCTTATTTTAGGATATAGATTCTGAAGATTTTAGAGATTAAGGGTCATGTTCTCTGCAAATTATATCAAATGATTTGGAAATGTAAATAAATGAGTATGTGAACATATGGTGTGTGTGTGTGTGTGTGTGTGTGTGTGTGTGTGTGTAGAGAGGCGGGGGAGGGAGGGAGGTAAAGAGACAGACATAGTGATGTAGCAAATGTGGCACAATGTTGTGAAGAAATACATATGACAAATACAATACATGGAAGTTTGCTATTCAGTGGATAGATGTTGTATATTTAGACAACTAAATAGAATGAACAAAGTATAAATACAAAAATATACAGGAATCTCAAAATACTGAGTAAAAGAAACGACACAAAAAATGCATTTGATTCCATTTATATAAAGTACACTTATATTGTTAGAAGTTGAGATAATGGCTACCCTTGGGGTAGGGAAGCAGCAATTGGAGGGATCTTGTTAAGGGTGGTCATATCTTATTTCTTGATCTGGGTGCTGGTTGTATGGGAGTGTTGAATTTATGAAAATCCAATCACCTGTATACATTTCTGTATGTATTAGCTACACATCAACAAGAAGTGTCAATACTGGGGTACCTGGGTGGCTCAGTCATTTAAGCTTCCAACTTTGGCTCAGATCATGATCTCACAGTTCCTGAGTTCGAGCCCCACATTGGCTCTGGGATGACAGCTCTGAGCCTGAACTGCTTTGGATTCTTCTCCCTCTCTCTCTGCCCCTCCTCTGCTCACACTCTGTCTCTCAAAATTAAACATTTAAAAATTTAAAAAAAAAAAAGGTGTCAAGACAAAGTGTATTGATTATCTATTTCTGCATAACAAATTACTTCAAAACTTAGCAATCTAAAAACAACATTATCTCACACTATCTCTGAGGATCAGGACCTGGGAGCAGCTTAGCTGGGTGGTTCTGGTTCAAAGTCTCCCATGAGGTTCCAATGAAGATGTCAGCTAGGGTGGGCTATAGTCATCTGAAGGCTAGACTGGGGCTGGCAGATCTGCTTCCACAATGGTGCTCTTACACAGTTGTTGGCTAGAAGCTTCAATTACTCACTGGCAAGAGGCCTCAGTTCCTTATCATACTAACCTCTTCCTATGGCCAGTCAAGTGTCTTCATATCACAGCTACCTTCCCCAGAGCAAGCGATCCAAGAGAGAGCATGAAGGAAGCCACAATGCTCTTCACGACCTAGTGTCAAAAGTCACACTCTTATCACCTCCACCATATTCGATTTGTTAGAAACAGGTCACTGAGTCTAGCTCACACTTTTGAAGGGAGAAGAAGCAAAGAATTTGTGGACATATTTTAAAACCAACACACCAAATTGATCTGGAAATTTCATTAAAATGTTTGGCCTATCTACACATTAAAGAATAAATATAAAGACTATGTGTTAGCACATGGGGAATTGACAATTCAGTAATAACTAATTGTATCCATTTGCTAAGTTATTTAGTATACATTTCAGTCATAGATCTAAGTGCTTTACATGTATCTTTTTATGTACTTCTCACCAGTGCTTCTGATGTAGGACTCCTTCACCTCCTACTTTACAGATGATGAAATTGAGGTCAAATGAGGTAAATGGCTTGCCCAAAGCTACACAGCTACTTGTGGTGACAGCACTGTTTGTTTCTTTGCTTGTTTGTTTGTTTGTTTGTTTTTCAGTATTCTGGTTGTCTCATACATCCTCATATTTTAAAGTACCAGCATAGAATTGTGGTTGAGGTAAAATCATTCTTTCAACATTAGAAAAAGAAATCTGAATTCTGAGTCATTTATAAATGAGTTACAGCTGAATTAAAATTTTAAACACACACAGTGTTACTTGTTTAAAAAGCACTATTGATTATATGGAAGCCAACTTGACAATAAATTATTTGTAATAAATAATAAATAAATAAAAAGCACTATTGCACTCCACAGACTTCAGGAGGAGAAAAAATGTCAATAGACAAAACAAGCTTCTATTACAAAAATACTTCTACTAATTAAAGGACCCTTTAAATAAGTAGAATTAGTAAGAGGACAATATTAAAATTAATATAGATTCTCTGCATCAGAATCTCAATCTCTAGTCAATGAAATTAAAGAAGTTGGATATAAATCAGAAACTTTCCATTTGAAATGAAAACTTGAGCTTGCCAGAGATCAAAAGGCTCATATCTACCTCAAGAAAGAAAATCTTTGGTTCAAAAATATCTCTTTGAGGGGCACCTGGGTGGCTCAGTCAGTTAAGCATCTGACTTTGTTCGGCTCAGGTCATGATCTCACACTTCATGGGTTTGAGCCCCACGTCAGGCTCTGTGCTGACAGCTAGCTCAGAGTCTGGAGCCTGTTTTGGATTCTGTATCTCGCTCTCTCTCTCTCTGACCCTCCCCTGCTCACACTGTCTCTCTCTCTCAGAAATAAATAAAACATTAAAAAAAATTTCTTTTTAAATATCTTTGTTACACTTGTGGTGAGCATAGCATAACATATAGACTTGTCAAATCCCTATGTTCTACACCTCAAACTAATGTAACATTGTGTGCCAACTATACTTCATTTGTTTGTTTTAATGTTTGTTTTTGAGAAAGAGACAGTGCAAGCGGGGGAGGGAGCAGAGAGAGAGGGAGACACAGAATCCAAAGCAGGCTCCAGGCTCTGAGCTGTCAGCCTAGAGCCTAACGTAGGGCTCGAATCCACGGACCATGAGATCATGACCTGAGCCGAAGTCAGAATGCTTAACCGACTAAGCCATCCAGGCGCCCCTAGTTTATCCTTTAAAATAATATTTTATTAATTTTATATTCTGATAATTTATATTAAAACAATATATATTTAACATTCATGCTTTTAAAAAATATTATTTAGGAGCTCCTGCGGGGCTCAGTCAGTTAAGCATCTGAATTCAGCTCAGGTCATGATCTCACGGTTCGTGGGTTCAAGCTCTCTCATCAGGCTCTATGCCCCGTCAGCTGGAACCTGGAACTTGAGTCAGATTCTGTGTCTTCCTCTCTCTCTGCCCCTCCCCTGCTCGAGCTTTGTCTCTCTCCTTCTCAAAAATAAATAAACATTAAAAACAATTTTAAAATTTTTATTTAAATTCTAGCTAGTTAACATATTGGTTTCAGGAGTAGAATGCAGGGAGTCATTGCTTACCTACAACACCCAATGGGCATCACAATGCCCTCCTTTAATACTCATCTAGCCCCTCCCCCACCCATCTCCCTCCATCAGCGGGGAGGGGAGAGGAAAAGAGTGAGACTCTTGGGGCGCCTGGGTGGCTTAGTCGGTTAAGTGTCCGACTTTCGACTTTCGCTTAGGTCATGATCTCGCGGTTCGTGGGTTCGAGCCCCGCGTCAGGCTCTGTGCTGACTGCCAGCTCAGAGCCTGAAGCCTATTTCGGAGTCTGTATCTCCCTCTCTCTCTGACCCTCCCCTGCTCATGCTGTCTCTCTCTCTCTCCTAGAAATAAATTAAAAAAAAAAAAAAAAAAAGAGTGAGACTCTTAAGCAGGCTCAGCACTCAGAGAGGAGCCCCGATGCAGGGCTGGATTCTACGACCCTAGGATAATGACCTGAGCCAAAATCAAGGGTCTCCCAGTCAACTGACTAAGCCACCCAGGAACCCCCAGAAACTACTTTTTTAAATGCTGAACATTTTGCTGTAAAAACAAATGATTGCTTTACTTAAATACTCAAAATATCAGTGAAGTCACTTTGGTCTGATCTGTAAACTTCTAACAGCTAGTAATTATTGGCATTGTGATTTGAACTCACTCAGAATAGCTCCAATTTTACCTTTCATCTAAGTCAGGGTTTCTCAAGGCGCCTGGGTGACTCAGTCGGTTAAGCGTCCGACTCTTGATTTCAGCCCAGGTCATGATCTCACAGTTCATGAGCTCGCACCCCATGTCAGACTCCGTGCTGACAGTGGGGAACCTGCTTGTGATTCTGTTTCCCTCTCTTTCTGCCCCTCCCCTGCTGGCTCTCTATCTTTCTGTCTCTCTCTCAAAATAAATAAACATTAAAAAAAAAAACAGAGTTTCTCAACTATTGATTAAATATACTATTGACCTTCTGAGCCAGATACTTCTTTGTTGGTGGTAAGGATCATTCTGTTCATTGTAGAATGGAGAGCAGCATGCTTGGTCTATGTCCATCAGATGCCGGTAGAACCCTCCCCAATTCCTCTCCACCCTCCAAATGTTCCCTGGAGGCAAAATTGCCCCCTGTCGAGAACTATTATCTAAATTATACTGCTCTGGCTATATGGAAAGAATACTAAGCTTGGGATCAAGGTGTGAGTTTGAATGCTATTTTCCCAGCTATATATATGCTTAGAAGCACATCTTCCAAAATAATACGAAAGGTACCTGACTATTCAGCTTCATATCTCTGCCCATTTTGCCCCTCTAATTTGATACTCCAACCATAGCACAAGTATTTGTAATTCCTCAGTCTCATGAGTCACTCCTTTACATTTGTGTCTCCCAGTCAGGAACTTGGTTTCCCTACCTGCCCCCTGGCCAATTCTGACTCTTGTCTTCAAGACTGAAATTTTCCTGGGGTGCCTGAGTGGCTCAGTCTGTCAAGCATCTGACTTCGGCTCAGGTCATGATCTCGTGGTTCATGAGTTTGAGCCCCATGTCGGGCTCTGTGCTGACAGCTCAGAGCCTGGAGCCTGCTTCAGATTCTGTGTCTCCCTCTCTCTGTGCTCCTCCCCCACTCGCTCTCTGTCTCTCAAAAATGAATAAACATTTGGGGCGCCTGGGTGGCTTAGTCGGTTGAGCGTCCAACTTTGACTTTCGCTTAGGTCATGGTCTCACGGTTCGTGGGTTCGAGCCCTGCGTCGGGCTCTGTGCTGACAGCTAGCTCAGAGCCTGGAGCCTGTTTCAGAGTCTGTGTCTCCCTCTCTCTCTGACCTTCCCCTGCTCACGCTGTCTCTCTCTCTCCTAGAAATAAATAAAAATATTTTTTAAAAAATGAATAAACGTTTAGAAAAAAAGACAGATTTTCTTATCTTTGCTTTCCTATTTTTCATTTTGGTTTTTTTTTTGTTCTTCTTTCTAAACTATCTTCTCAATTCTACATTGCAACCATTCTTCTGAATTTTTTTTCCCTTTTTAGAGTTTCTTTTTTTTAAATTTTTTTTAATGTTTTTTTTTTTTTTAATTTATTTCTAGGAGAGAGAGAGAGACAGCGTGAGCAGGGGAGGGTCAGAGAGAGAGGGAGTCACAGACTGAAACAGGCTCCAGGCTCTGAGCTGGCAGTCAGCACAGAGCCCGACGCTGGGCTTGAACCCACAAACCGTGAGATCATGACCTAAGCGAAAGTCAGACGCTTAACCGACTAAGCCACCCAGGCGCCCCTCCCTTTTTAGAGTTTCTTGCTCTTGTGCGTTAGATGAAAAAAATCTGCTCTCTGAAGACATTGCCCTAATCATTATTAATGTGTCATATAACTATATATAATATATAATCACACATAATAAAATGTTCTTATAATAAATAATAATTATGGTTCTAATCGTTATATTTGTATATTTCCTTCATTATCGCTGGTGCCCCCACCCCCACATTTTTTTCTTTATTCTGGCCTCTATCTTTCATGATAGAGATTTCCCCCAAATCTTAGTTTGCTCCTTCATATTTGGGCAGAAGCACCTAAAGGGCAAATGAGTACTCTCCAGGCACAAGTAGGACCCTGTGCTTGGCATCTTTCCTGTGGCGTGATTTGGCAGAGACAACCATTTTGTTGGGAACCCCCAAATGCCGGGATCTGTGGATCTTTTCGCTTAGGCTGGTCAGGTCCCCTAGAGAAGGCTGCACTTTTCAGCCTCCGGAATATAAATTTGGCTGCAGGTGCTCTAGAAGCCAGCTGAAATAAGGGTATGGCTTCTCTTCTCCCCTGTCAGCTGCATCTGATGACTCTAAGCCCAGAGTCCCTCAGGTCTGTTCTCAGGAGGACATACTTCCTGCCTTCTGTTGGGGGAAGAGAGCCAGTCATCTGGCCACTTAGATCAGAGGAGGGAATCTGGGAATCTAACTGGTCCTTATGTGGCTCTTCAACACCTCCTTCTGTTTTCAGCCCCAATCTTCCATTTCACCTTCAGAGGTACCTGTTTCTTCCCATCCCAAGCCTTTCCAAGGCCCTGCGGCCAAAACTGACTTGTGCCCCAACCATCCCTCTTCCATTAGCTCATTAGCTTTCCATTTTCCAAGATGTTTTTTTTTTTTTTCCAGTCATATCTCCATGTGTTCTTTCTTTTGCTCTCTTTATTCCCTTGTTATTTTAGGGGAGTTTCAGAAGGCAACAAACATAAAATGTTTGTGTTCAATCTACTTTATCTAACAGAAAGTCCCTTTTCCACTTTCCTAGCCTCTTGTGCACTCAGTCTCCTCCATGCCCTACTTGTGAGGGTAGTCTATAACATTTGCAGTGCTCTTCCCATGCCCTTCCTGGGGCTGGAATACCTCTGGCATCTTGTCTGCCTGGAGAATTCCCACTGTCCCTCCCCAGGCCCACTCCTGGACATTACTGGCTCCCTTTTCTGTGTTCTTTAGCCTATGTGTATTCATTAGAGCATGGTTTTCAAACTAGAAGTCATGAATTAGTGGGTCATGAAATCAATTTAGGGACCCTTAGATAGCATTTATTTTATATATATATATTCGGACAAGACGTAAAATACATTTCTTGATGTGGGTCAAGGTTGAATAAGTTTGAAATCCACTGTATTAGGGCATTTTTCACTTTGAATTAGTTCTTTATATGTCTTTCCTGCTAGACATTGAACAACTAGGGGGTAGGGGCCATGAGTTATTCACCTTCTCTATGCCCAGGGTATTATAAAATCCAACAAGGCTTGGTCAATATTTAGTGGGTTGACTCAAATATATATGAGATCACTGTGTGACCCTTAAAGTCACATGAATTTGAAGGATATACCTAAACTAGGCATCTAATTAGCTCACAGGAGAGATAATTAGGGCACTGGAAGACAAGTGACAATATTGTCACAAAGCTTGTGTATCTCGTACCTGAGGCAGCAAGGCGGACCTCAGCAAAGGCGGAGCTACGCTGCTCTACTAATCTCCTGAGATCTGAAGCCAGCTCAAAGAGTTTCCCCGTCCGGTCATCTCACTCAGATATTTAAACATCTTGCTCTGATAGGGTGTTTGATTATTGATTATTGAAGAGATCTGGGATTTCCCACAAACACTCTGAGAAAACAGCCACATTCGATTCCTCTTTTCAGTTGCTAAGAAGGTTATAAAGTAGATTTGGGGGAGGCAATGTTGTATAATGATTTCATTATACAAGTGAATGAGGCAATACAGAAATCTGACTCCAGATACCATCTCTGTGAGTATGTAACTTATCTCTCAAATTCAGTTTTATTTCTTTTTAAAAAAAAATTTTTTTTTAATGTTTATTTATTTTTGAGAAGGAGGGAGGGAGGGAAAGAGAGTGTGCGCGCTCACATGAGTCGGGGAGGGGCAGAGAGAGGAAGACTGAGAATAACAAGCGGACTCTGCACTGCATGAACTGCGAGATCATGATCTGAGCCAAAAATCAGATGCTCAACCCACTGAGCCACCCAGGTGCCTCTGAAAGTTAGTTTTGTTACCTGCAAAATGGGAATACATAATATCTACTTCAAAAGGTAATATGTGAGTAAGAGCAGGACTGGACAGTGAACAAAACAGCTTTCTTTTCCTTTTCTGTATGTGTTCTCTAAGACTTGGTTGAAGACGAGGAAAACCACTAAACAGATACCATTAAGCTAATATTTGAGTGGAACTGGGCCCAAGACACCTTGGCTGGCATCCTCACTTTGACCTTGTCTGCTTTAAACCTGCTGGCCCTGAAACAAGAGGTGTCCAGCCATCATGCCACCTGCTAGGTTGCAAAGCAGTCCATTCCTGCTGTTCCAGGGGGGTAGGCTGCAGTTCATTACCCACAGCTGAAGCACAAAGCTGCTTATCAGGTCTCCTTATGCTTTGTTGGTCTACAATCAAAGAGACTTGCACAGTGTTCAACTGTTAACTGACACCTTCTGACACACCTGGTTCAAGGTAGAAATGTTACTGGATTTCTCTCTTTTATTCCTTTATTCAGGAAGTGAGGAACCTACATTTAATCTATGCATTAGGGAGTGGTGACTTGGGTCTGCTCGCCACCCTTTTTAACTCTTGGAAAGCTCCTGGGCTGTTGATCCGCACAAATAGCTTAATCCACAAATAGGCTATAACCCATCAGGGTAGGAGAAGTTTTGCCTGAGTAAAGAGAGACTGTCAGAGCTGTGGTCTCTGTGGTGTCTGACTAAGTCTTGTGGTGGTTAAAACATTCTGGCTCATGCTCAAGAGAAAGCTCCAAAGATTTTATTTTTAGGGTCCTCTAAGCCTTCGGTTATCTGAGCATCCATGGAGTGGGAGCGGAGAGAAAGACAATGTTTATCTTTGTTTAGTCTGCTCCAAACAAAGTTCCAAAAACTGAAAGCCTACAATTCTAAAGCCACCAATAAATGTAGACAGGAAAAAAAAAATTCTTGAAACCAAATGACTATAGTTTAATGTGAAGAGGATGATTTAAAATCTGATAGTTGTATTATATTAAAACAAAATAAAAGCATTTATAAAGCCCTAGGAAATATTTATTTTGTTTTTAAGTTTATTTATTTATTTTGAGAGAGAGAGAGAGAGAGAGAAAGCTCGAACAGGGGAGGAACAGAGAGAGAGGGAGAGAAAGAATCCCAAGCAGCCTCCACACTCAGCACAGAGCCTGATCAAGGGCTGGATCCTACAACAACATCATGACCTAAGCCAACATCAAGAGTCAGACGTTTAACCAGCTGAGCCATCCAAGCACCCCTAAGCCTTGAAAATTATTTAAAATTAAAAACAAGTAAACAGAGGGGCACCTGGGTGGCTCAGTTGGTTAAGCATCAGACTTTGGCTCAGCTCACGGTCTCCCAGTCTGTGAGTTCGAGCCCCGAGTTGGGTTCTGTGCTGACAGCTCAGAGCCTGGAGCCTGCTTTGGATTCTGTGTGTGTATATGTGTCTCTCTGCCCCTTTCCTGCTCATGCTCTGTCTCTCTCCATCTTTCAAGAATGAATGTTAAAAAATAAAAATTTAAAAAACCCTAATAAACAGAATGTTAAAACAATTAAAATTTTTTTTAAATGTTTATTTATTTTTGAGAGAGAGAGAGAGACAAAGCATGAGCAGGGGAGGCGCAGAGAGAGAGAGAGAGATGGAGACACAGAATCCGAAGCAGGCTCCAGGCTTTGAGCTGTCAGCACAGAGCCCAACGCGAGGCTCAAACCTACCAATGGTGAGATTATAACCTGAGCCAAAGTCGGACACTCAACCGACTGAGCCACCCTGGTACCCCCCCCCCCAATTTTTTCTTAATGTTTATTTATTTTGAAGGAGAGAGAGACAGAGTGTGAGCAGGGGAGGGGCAGTGAGAGGAGGAGACAGAGAATAACTGGGCTCCAGGCTCTGAGCTCAAACTCAAGAGCCATGAGATCATGACCTGAGCCAAAGTTAGACACTTAACTGACTGAGCCACCTAGGCGCCCCTAAACAGAATATTAATGAGCAGATAATAATGTCAGTATATCAGGAGTCTTGCCAGAGCTGTGAAAGGAGGGTCAATAATGTCGGTTGAAGAGTTCAGAAATCATCCTACTGCTACCACCACACCCAACACAATATGTAGATAATATGCCAGCAAAAAGTTCCAACTGAATGAATCACACATTCATTTTTGTTAATATGAGTTGCCATAACAGGTATATCATAAAGGGAGTTTGGGCTGCAAAACACAGAAAACTTTACTAACAAGGACACTTACTCTGTTATGTAACAAAAGGCCAGATGCGGTGCTCAGAGTAGGTTAATTTATCAACAACCCTGGATCTTTCCATCTCTCTTCTCTTCCACCTTCAACATGTTGGCTTGTCCTCTCTGCTTGGCTTCACTCATGGTCACAAAATGGCTGCCTGAAAGCCACATGTCATAGGTAACGTGTAGAACAGAAACAAATTCTCAACCAAGTAGATAGTATGTGCGTATAAAGGTTTTATTTAAATAACGAATGAGGGAACTGGTAAAGAATACAAAAGGTTGGGGCGCCTGGGTGGCTCAGTCGATTAAGTGTCCAGCTTCAGCTTAGGTCATGATTTCGTGGTTCGTGGGTTCAAGCCCCATATCTGCTGTCAGCCCAGAGCCCACTTCAGATCCTCTGTCTCCCTCTCTCTCTGGCCCTAACCCACTCACAACCGCAAACTCGAGCTCTCTCTCTCAAAAAGGAATAAACATTTTAAAAAATCTTAAAAAGAATACAAAAAGTTGGTTCTCTGCTTTCAAGGAAGAAATATGTATATCAATAAATAAACAAAATCATTAGGTTAGGTAAAAACTAATGTTCCATAGGCAAAAAAAATAATGCCTTTGTGGTTAGTGTTCCTTCAAGGCTATATAAGAACAACACCTTATCAATTTCCACAGGCTAATGGTACAAAACTGTAAACTGTGCTTTTATCAGTAGTGGATTGTTAGCCAAATATATTATAACAACAGTTATACTTCCAAGAGTGTCAGATGAAGGTCAAGTAGGCTTATTAGAGAAACTCTAGCACTATATTTTTAAAAAAATCATCATTTGGTCTTTTTTAAAGTTTCGGATCAATATTTTTTTCAGATACAAATTATATTCTATGTCTTAACCAAGGTGAATGAAGGCAATTTAATTGGCTTAGAGCAGTAGGGCTTTTCTCTCTCTCTCTCTTTTTTTTTTGCAGGGATCTTTTAATTTGAACTAAAGTTTGCAATCCATTAATGGGATGTGGGATGGAAATCAATACAGTGTATTGCAACCAACATTTTAAAAAAATGAAGTAGAGTAGAATATCAGAATATATCAAACATAATAAGGTCAACTATCAGTTTTGGCTTCTGTGTGTGTGTGTGTGTTCACACATGCGTGCATGTGTGTATGTGTTGGGTATTTATGTAGTTATAAAATGAGTATAAAATGGGGGTGCCTGGTGGCTCAGTCAGTTAAGTGTCCCACTCTTGATTTTGGCTCAGGTCATGATCTTGCAGTTCCTGAGTTTGAACTCCGCTTCAGGCTCTGCACTGACAGTGGGGAGCCTGCTTGGGATTCATTCTCTCTCTGTCTCTCTGTCAATCTCTCTGCCCCTCCCCTGCTTGCTCTCTCTCTCTCTCTCTTTCTCAGAATAAATAAACTTTTAAAAAATTTAAATATGGGTATAAAATGTGAGTAGTGGTTAGAAAGTTTGAAAAGAACTCAGGCCATTTAAGACTCATCCTGGTGTGTGACCCATGTAAAGGAACCCATGTAAAACACAACTGCTTGGAAAAGAGTGATTAAAATCATGGTTTTGTCCTCAAGGAGGGTGCTGGGGAAAGGCTGTTGGGTAGACAACCAACAGAGCGGGCTACAGCAGAAGAGTGGCCAAGTAGACCTCAGTCCCGCTGTTCTCATCGTCAAGCCCCATGAGCTAAGACGCCTGCTACAATCTTGGCTGCTATGTGACATTAAGTGACCCACCACCTGCTGTACTACTTCAAGCTCAAGATGGTCCACATATCATAAAATTTATCCTTTATTTCCTCTTGTCACACTAGTTTTCTCTCAAGTATCTGTTTTCTCTCACTGACGAAATAATTGAAATTTTATCTGGCCACACGGCCATCCAGTTAAGGACTGCATTTCCCAGCTGGGGAATGATCATGATTATGTAACTAAGTGCTGGTCTATCTGAAGTGCACAGAAGTGATGTATGCAAATTTAGGGGCAAGCCCACAAGTCGTAGGGAGTACTCTCCTTTTCTTCTCCCTCCCTCCACTGCCTGGAGCAAGGACTCATTTGGGACCAGATGGACAAAGGTAATAACTTAGGATGGTGGAGCCACAAAATAGGAGGTATCAAAGCCCTGGATTATTACACAAACAAGAAACCAAACTTCTTTCTTATTTGTGCCACTGTTTTTGAGTCTCTGCTATGGCAGCTTTTTCTGAATCCTATCTAAATCTTTCTTCTTATATATTATTAGTAGGAAATGGCCGAAGTTTGAAGGGCAGAGGTACATAGACATTTGGTACATCTGTTTTTAAGGTGTGTGGACTTTAAACCAAACTCACAGACAGTAACTGTTTGCTTTCATGTCTGGTTCAAAATCCCAGTACACTGAGAATTAGATAGAAGGTCAGAGAAACACAATCCTTGCTCATGATACATGCCGCTTATATTAGATTAAATAGTATGAAAATATTTTCAGTTAAAAAAATAGTCAAATATTAGCAGTTTTGTAAGTTTAAATCTAACAAAACTGATTGTGGATTTCACAGATAGAGAGTTCTGGAGTTCACAAATGGCAAGTTCTTCAACACCTGTTCTTTCTAATTTTTTTTAATGTTTTATTTATTTCTGAGAGAGAGAGAGAGAGAGACAGCATGAGCAGGGGAGGGTCAGAGAGAGACACACAAACACAGAATCTGAAACAGGCTCCAGGCTCTGAGCTAGCTGTCAGCACAGAGCCCGATGTGGGGCTCGAACCCACAAACCGTGAGATCATGACCTGAGCTGAAGTCAGACGCTTAACCGACTGAGCCACCCAGGTGCCCCAACACCTGTTCTTTCTAACGGGATCCAGGTCAAAACCTGGACCCCCATGGCAGAGGGCCCGTACATGCATACCTTCAAGAGCCTTCAAGAGACTTCACAATGTCATCAGCCTGATACCAGGTTGTGACCAGAGATTCTGACAAAGCCTTGAGAAATACCTTGAATCTAATGGGATGACTCATAACTATCTTAAAACAGAGAAAATGAAGTCCATGAAATAATAGCAGTTAGCCATAGTTTTATCGGGGTGTAGACTTTGGGAGGAGGCAAAAGACTTAGGTAATGATATGACTTAAATCCAAATGTGTGAGCTACAAGATTAGCCTCTTTTTGTGGTGTTCACCGTGTCCCATGGCAGATAACAGAGGATGGCAGATAGCAATCACCTTTCCAGTCCCCCAGTCAGTATGACAGTATGGTAGTATGGTAGATGGCCATCCTATAGCTTATATATTATGAATACTGATTCTCTTGGCCTCGATTCCAAATTCTTGGGAATCTGATTGGGCAGTATGACCAAAGATGACAGATGTTCTTGGTGTCCTGGGCCACATTTGCTTGGTCCATCTATGACTTCAGCTACTGCTGAGGACAGTTCCTATACACCTTAATGGCTTCCCTCAAAACCCAGACTCACCATTTCTGCCTCGGGGCAAAGCTTCCATGGCTCAGTCGGCTCGCACACATGTGCAGACTGGCTGTGCCAAGTGGGTGTGGGAGAGTTAACACCCCTAGCAGCAATCCCCAACTTACAGAGGGCTGGAGTCAGCCCAGCCTTTGGTCCTTTAGAAAGACAATTCTGAGGTGCATTCTATATGGCTTCTTCTGGGTTCAGCTCCTATTACCACAGTGGTAATCAGCTCAATAACATTATTTTTCTTTCTAATGTTTATTTTACTTATTTTTAAGAGGGGGGGGGGAGAGAGAGAGAGAGAGAGAGTGTGTGTGTGTGTGTACACGTGTGTGTGTGTGTGTGTGAGCAGGGGGGTAGCAGAGAAAGAGGAAAGAGAAAGAATCTGAAGCAGGCTCCACACTGCCAGTGCCGATCTGATGTGGGTCTTGAACTCATGAACTATGAGATGAGTCGGTTGGTTAACCAGTTGAGCCACCCAGGTGCCCCTCAATAACATTTTTTTTTTAACATTTATTCATTTTTGAGAGACAGGGTGAGAGCAGGGGAGAGACAGAGAGAGAGAGAGAGAGGGAGACAGAATCTGAAGGCGGCTCCAGGCTCTGAGCTGTCACCAGAACTTGACGCAGGGCTCGAACTCACAGACTGCCAGATCATGACCTGAGCCAAAGTTGGATGCTCAACTGAGTCACCCAGGTGCCCCTCAATAACATTCTTTATCGGTTTTCCTTCCTTCCGTGTCTCCCTCTCTTACTTTGGTTAGGATTACCTCCCACATGAACTACCTGCACCCAGATCCTTATCTCAGGCTATGCTTCTGGGGGCAACACAAACCTAGATACCTAGTATATGGGTCAGATGATTACCCCCAGACCAATTATCTTTGGGAAGGGAGAAACTTGGTTGTCCTGAGCCACCCCAGGGTGTGAGGATGGGTTGAGAGAAGCAGCAGCCAGAATTTCCCTGAAAGAATGGCCATACACTAACCTCATTTGGCTGAGCTTTTCAGAGAGGTAAGGTATCCTACAGATAAGGTTGGGATTTTTCTTAAAATTTTTTTTCTAAGTACTTTATAATTGCTCTGGGAATAGAATCCCCCCCTTCCATTTTATCCTTTCAGTGATATATTGGAAAGTTGCTTTTTGAAAGTTTATTTATTTTGAGAGAAAGAGAGAGAAAGATGGTGCACATGTGCGAGTGGGGGAGGGGCAAAGAGAGAGAAGGAAAGAGAGTATCCCATGCAGGCTCTACACTATAAGCACAGAGCCCAACGCAGGGCTCAAACCTACTACCTCGAAATCATGACCTGAGCTGAAGTTGGACACTTAACTGACTGAGCCACCCGTGCACCCCAGAAAATTATTTTAAAATATCTATCTCATACCTAAACTCACTGAGCTCTCACTAATTCTAAATATTGCCCCCACTCGGGTTCAGGCAATCCTCTCTTGCTCGGTTACAGCAACAGCCTCCTACCTGGTCTCCCTTCTTTCAATCTCATAGTTCCTCTGTTTTCTTCTCTGAAGCCAGGGTGACCTTCCCAAAATACAAGCCTGATCATGTCAGTCCCCTACTTAAAGCTGTCTGTAGTTTCTTATTATATTTATGTTGAAATTCTCAATATTACTGTGGCCTCCACTATCTGAGCTAACTTGACCTCTGCTAGGTCTCCAGCTTCCCTTCCAGAACTGCTTTTTATACCCTAAGACCCAGATGCCCCCAAGCTTTTTTAAAGCTCATGTAAAGACCCCGTTCCCTCTCTTATCTCCAGGTCTTTGTCCCTGCTGATTCCTCCACCTGGAACACCATCTCCTTCCACTCAACTCCTTTCTCCCTTGGCCTTCACTTAGCTATCACCCTCTCACTCCTCACGTTTTGACTTAAAAGATACTTACTTGTCCACCCCAGACTGTGGGTACCTGAAATGTATATATATTGCACTGTATGCCATGTCTTTGCATATACCATCCAGTTGCTTCTTCATGTTTTTAATAAGCCTTTATTAAAAGTTTATTTTAGGGGCGCCTGGGTGGCTTAGTCGGTTAAGCGTCCGACTTTCGCTTAGGTCATGATCTCGAGATTCGTGGGTTCGAGCCCCGCGTCGGGCTCTGTGCTGACTGCCAGCTCAGAGCCTGGAGCCTGTTTCAGAGTCTGTGACGCCCTCTCTCTCTGACCCTCCCCTGCTCATGCTGTCTCTCTCTCTCCTAGAAATTAAAAAAAAAAAATTAAAAAAAATAAGTTTATTTATTTTTATTTTGAGAGAGAGAGTGAGCTGGGTAGGGGCGGGGGTTGGGTGGGGTGGTGGAGAGAATCTCAAGCAGACTCTGTGCTTGCAGCACAGAGCCTGACTCGGGGCTTGATCTTACCAACTGTGAGATCAGGACCTGAGCGGATATCAAGAGTTGGATGGTTAGCCATCTGCGCTACCCAGGCGCCCCAAATGTTTTCATTAATCAGCTCCCGGGGCGCCTCAGCAGCTGAGGGGCTGAGTTCTTACCTGTGAGAACAGATGAGACCATTACATCCTGATACACTTACTTCATTCTTACATCAGCTTTGTTCCTAAAAACAATTTTTGAAATAATATCAAACCCACATAAACAAAACCACACAATTCTAGGCACTGCGCTGGGTGCTAGGGACCCAGAACTAGGGAGACGTGGTCCCTTATTTCCCAGTATATTTATGTGCGCGTGTGTGAACAGCTGATTAAAGTAAGGCGATGTGGGTGCTGGCACAGAACCAGGGAGATCATATAGCAGGTACTCCTAACTCAGACAGGGGAGGGTAATGGAAGCCTTACGGAAAGGGCATCAGAGCTAAATCTGGAGGAAGGAACCGCAGATCTGGAGAAAATTCTGCACTTCGAGGAAATAAGGGAATCTTCAGCTAGTGGACAGGAAGTGCAGCCGTGGCAGCGTACCAAAGGGCGAGGGGGAAAGTGAAGAGAGTGAGAAGCGGAAGAGGGACTCAATTTTATAAGACCCCAATTACCCCAGGCCTGCTTCCCTAAGATATCAGCTACCCTCGTCCTCACCGGTTCTTTCTCTCTTCGCGGAGCAAAGCCTGCGCGTAAGATACCGGTACCGTGCGAGGCCACGCCCTGGCCTCACCCGGCAGGGAAGGGCGGGGATCTGCTCTGCAAGGGCGTCCCTCCCGCCTCCCGGAGACTGCGCGGGACGTGCCCGCCCTGCGCGATGACGTCAGTGCGCCCGCGCGCGCCGGGGAAGCAGTGGGACCCACTGGCTGGGAAGGGCTCGGGCTCCGGTAACTCGGTCGGGGCGGGGGAGAGGAAAGGGCGGGACAGGGAGTGGCCCCCAGAGTGCAGGGTCGTGGCCTGGACCCGTCGCGGGAGCCCTAGACACGCTCAGCGCCGCTTCTTTTGCCCACTGGCCCCCGTCCGGTCCGGCGATGGAGTTTCCGGACCTTGGGGCTCACTGTTCCGAGCCGAGCTGTCAGCGCTTGGGTGAGGGGCGGAGCGCGCGGGGGGCGGGGCCGGGCCAGCGGGGCTGGGGGCTGAAGGTGGGACGAAGGGTGGGCTCCGGGGCTGGAAGTGCCACAGGAGGACAGGGATCGAAGTTGGGGGCGGTGGCTAAGGGGCGTGGCTAAGGAGCGGGGGGCCTAGGAACGGGTTTAGTTTGAACCCGGTGGCCGTTTTTCCTTCCCGAGTGGAAGGCTTGAGTGAGTGGGAACGAAGTTGAGGTCCCGCTGGACTTGCAATCCGACCCGCTCCCTGCAGATTTTCTGCCGCTGAAGTGCGACGCCTGTTCGGGCATCTTCTGCGCAGACCATGTGGCCTATTCCCAGCATCACTGTGGATCTGCTTACCAAAAGGTGAGGGGGCGGGTGGAGAATGCACGCAGTATCTCCGGAATCCCTCTGCCTCTTATTTCCTCTCCTTTATTGCTTTGAGGCGCAGAGCTGCAAACATTGTTTTCTTGTGCGCTATAGGGGGGCATATCCAGGTTCTTTCAGGGAGGCTGTTTCAGGACCAGATATTGGTTGGACTAGGAGCGGGCCACAGACTGAACCCTGCTCCTTAACTGTAGGATATCCAGGTACCTGTATGCCCACTCTGTAATGTGCCTGTGCCTGTGGCCAGAGGGGAGCCCCCTGACCGAGCTGTGGGGGAGCACATTGACCGAGACTGTCGCTCAGATCCAGCACAGCAAAAACGTAAGGTAAGCGTTGGAGGAGTTCGCCATGACCTAGCTGGGACCACGGATGCTTGCAAACCAGAACAGCTGTTTGTGATGGGGTTTGAGAAGTGGGGGTCAGAGTCTCAGCAGAGACAAACCTTCCCACTCCACCTCAGATCTTCACCAATAAGTGTGAGCGCTCTGGCTGCCGGCAGCGGGAAATGATGAAACTGACCTGTGAACGCTGTGGCCGAAACTTCTGCATCAAGCACCGTCACCCGCTGGACCATGATTGCTCTGGGGAGGGTCACTCAACCAGCCGGGCAGGGTAATTGCAACCAAGTCTAGTACTTGCCTTTAGGATCACCCCATCCTTTTGGAATTGACTCTGCTGCTTTCATTACAAGTTGGGGAGCTTCAAACCTGTTGCCTTTGGCTAGGGGAGTCTTTTAGCTTCCTTTTCAAGTGCCTATTTTTCTAGACTGGAGGAACTCCCCTCCTGACTTCCAGGGTAAGGCCTGGGAGGAGCCCGCAAGCTGACTGTCCTTGGAAGCATGCCAAGAGTGTCTCTTCTCTACAGACTTGCTGCCATCTCCAGAGCACAAGGTCTGGCGTCTTCTACAAGTACCATCGCCAGCCCAAGTCGGACGTTGCCTTCATCTACCTCTCCCAGCAGGTAGGCCTGCTTGTTTCTCCTCTCCCTTTTTCCTGTTAGCATCTCTGACCTCAGCCTCTTGAATGTCTGCCACAGAACCACAACCCAGTCTCCATCCGGGACAGCCCCCCCAGTGATCGCTCTGCAGAATGGCTTGGTGAGTTGGGTGGAGGTTGGATGGACAGAAGCAAATCCACTTGGAGAATAAAGTCCGGGGCAACTGGTCTTTCTCCTTTTTACAGAGTGAGGATGAGGCTCTGCAACGAGCCCTAGAACTGTCCCTGGCAGAGACCAAACCCCAGGTCCCAAGGTACCTGCTCTGCTGAAAGAGGGTGGGATGCGGGCAAAGGCTGTTTGGAGGGAGGGAGGTGGGACCACTCCAACCCCATGTAGGATAACGGTTAGGAACTTGGGCTCAGAATGAGGCTTACTAACTATATGATATTTGACAAGTCCTTTTAACCTATAAGGTTCTTCGTTTCCTCTAAAATGGAACCAGCACTAATACCTACCTACCTTATAGGGTTGTGTGAAGATTGAGAAGTGCTCAGCACAGCGATGTCTAACAGATAAGGCGCTCATGTTTTAGATATTATTGGCATCCAATTTAAGCTGTTCCTCCCTCTCAGTTCTCAGGAGGAAGAAGACTTAGCTTTAGCACAAGCACTGTCAGCAAGTGAGGCAGAATACCGACAGCAGCAGGTATGAGGACTGGGCGGGGGAGTTGAGGTCCTGCACTGGTGGGGGGGCTTTCTTCAAGTGGTAGAGAGTTTGGAATGATGGCTCTCCTTTTGTTTTTGGTGTGACTCCAGCCCACGCTGGGCTCTGAAGTGAGGACTGTCCCTCATTTCCTTGACGTCGCACCCTGTCTTCCCTTCCTTCCCCTTTCCTTGCTCCAGGCGCAAAGCCGCAGCTTGAAGCCGTCCAACTGCAGCCTGTGCTAGGGCCTTGGGCTTGGGGAGGGAGGCTCAGCTGAGGAGGACTGTGGCCCTCACACCTCTAGGGTACAGAGGGAGAGGAGGCTGGGAGCGGCCTGGAAGACTGAGGAGAAGGAGAAGAAAAGGAGGCCACCTCCAGGGAGCATCAGGAGGAAGAGCTTGCGGAGCCGAGCCTACAGAAGGCCCCGCTGGCCTATCCGGCTGCATGGGAGAGCGTGGCTAGAACCATCCCGTGGTTGGGCCCTCGGGGAAAATGCTGGCCAGGCCCCACTCAGCTCCCTGCATCATGGCATCCCCTTTACACCGGGGCTGTCCCCGTGTCTAGGGGGCAAGGAGGGGCCTGCAAAGAATAAAGGATCTTGGCAGTCAGTATGACCTCCAAATGGTGTGTGTCTTTCTCTTCTACAACCGAAACCAGGGGAGACCTGTCAAGAATGCTCCCCTGACCGAGGTGTAGAGGCCCACACCAGTACCCCACAGCAAAGTCACAAGGATCCCAGCACAGTCCACACATTTATTTCCCCCAAAAAGTGCTTTTTTGAAAGGTTCTTTGCCCTCACTACAGCTAGCACCATACCCCAACCCCGGCATGAAATGTACTGGGAAAAGGGAGACGTCTTATTTCCCTCTGAGTTATCCTCTGGGAGGCAAGTGGCCACAACTCTTGTCACTGTGTCTCAGTCTGGGGTTTGGTGTCTTCAGAGACTTCTTCCTGTCCCCGCTGCTGCAGCTGCCACATGTCCGCATACACCCCACCTCGGGATAGCAGAGCCTCGTGCCTGGGGCGGAGAGGAAAGCATAGGTCCCAACCGTCAGCTTAACCCCAAGAGTCCTCACCAGCAGCCCACAGAGATGAGCGGGATTGGCAAGGGGGAATCCCTTTCAGAAACCCCTGGGACCTCCCCTGTTCCTGGGGCCCCCCAATTCAGAGGCTGTGCCCTATCCATCCTGCTGTGTTCCTTACCGTCCTCTCTCCACAATGCAGCCATCCTTGAAGACGAGGATCTGGTCGGCATCAACCACAGTTGAAAGTCTGAGAAAGGAGACCTGGGTTACACACCACACAAGAGTGGGCCCCCCCCACCTGCTGCCCCAGTCCCGTACCTGTGCGCTACTACGATGGTGGTGCGGTTGGCACAGACTTTGGCCAGAGAAGCCTGGATGGCCCTCTCATTAGACGTATCCAGCGCTGATGTTGCCTACAGAGAGGACCTGGGTAAACCTGCCCCTGCCACCCAGAGTCCCCGTGGAAGGAGGGTGCCAGCTGCTAGCTGAGGGCAGCCTCGGGAATCAAAGAGACTCTGTCTGCACCTGAGCCCCGTAAGGTGTTTTTATGAAGCAGGGATTCATGAGATCTATCCATGAGGGAAAACTGCCCAGCAGGAATGGCCTGGGCACGGCCCAAGGAGGAAGGAGGGGAACAGGCTGCCCAGGGCCCTCACCTCGTCCAGCAGAATGATGTCTGGAGCCTTGAGAATGGTGCGAGCAATGGCGACGCGCTGCTTCTCCCCACCGCTCAGCTTCAGTCCCCGCTCGCCCACCTGCGTCTCGTACCCTGTGAACATCGCCCACCTCCCTCAAGTCACACAGAACCAACTTGGTTTCTGTGACCAGACGGGCAGGAAGGGATGGAACGGAGATTGGGGGGCGGGGGGGAACGGCAGGATTAAATCAGACAGGGGAGGGACTCTGCAGGGAAGCTCACCTTCAGGGAAAGCCATGATGGCGTCATGGATGCCCGCAGCCTGAGCGGCGGCCACCACCTCCTCCTCCCTGGCTGTGATGCAGCCGTAGCGGATATTGTTGGCGACGGTGTCATTGAAGAGGACGGTGTCCTGGGGCACAACTCCAATGTGAGACCGGAGGGAGATCTGGGTCACCTGGGGCCAAGAGACCGTATGCCTCAGCCTGTGAGACTGCTCCACGCCCCACCCCAGGCCTGGGAGGTAGGACGGACTGGAGAGAAGCACATTGGGTGAGGTACAGGAACCCTGTCACCAGCCCCCCAAATAATCCTATCTGCATGGGCAAGCCACTCGACCTTCCCGAGTCCGTTTCCCCATCTACAAGGAGAAAATACGCTTTTTATGCTCATGACTGCTTTACTTGGCTGGGTCACGCGGTGCTAGGAAGGCTGAGGTCTCTTGCTGTAGCTTTCTGCAGGGGTGACCTCTCCCTCTCTCCCTGGAGAGCGGCCAGCACTTCACAGAATGCCATTCTTTCACACACAGGCCCCTAAATCAGTCTCCTCCCGAGCAACCTTACCTGTGAGATGTCCTGCCCGTCTATTCGGATGCAGCCAGAGCTGAGGTCATAGAAGCGAAACAGCAGGCGCAGCACTGTGCTCTTCCCTGCTCCAGATGGGCCCACCTGTTGCGTTGCAAACAGAAGGAAAATATTGTCAGGCCTACTGGCTTTTAAGGCTTGCTCTCCAAGAGGCCACCAAAGTCCATGGAGGCTGCTACATTCAATCCCATGGTCTGCTGTGACAAGATTCTGACTCCACAGCCTGGGTCACTCATTTCCATGAGCACTGCAATAGGGAAACTCAAGGAGTCTGGGCCAAGTGGCTGGGTCTCCTCTCACCAGGGCCAGTGTCTGTCCAGGCATGACGGTGAAGGACACATCCTGCAGGGTTTCTCGCCTGCAAGGAAGGGTGGGCATGGTCAGGAGGCCTGTGGCACTCCCAGCTGTCCTTTCCATCAGCAGAGCCGCTACCGGGCCCTGCCCCTCCCCTGCTCAGGCTCTCTTTCCAGGCAGTGGTGGGCTGAGAAGCAGGGATGGCGCGGGGCGGGGCGGGGTGGTGGGGGGAGAGACTGTAAATGGACAATGGGAAAGGGGGCTGTGAGATGGCAAAAGGTGGGGGGCTCACCCATTGGTATAGCTGAAGTGCACATTCTCAAATTCTATCTGGCCCTTCTGGAAGCGCAGGGGCCCTGCTCCAGGAATGTCCTTCACCTGGGAGAATGGGACCCAGGCACGTTGCCATTATAGGTCTGGTCCTCTCCAGACACCGGGAACGTGGTGTGGGCTCCTACTTCCACACCACCCCCCTCCCAGCCCCCACACTTCACTCACTTCCGCCTTCTCTTTCAGCAGGTCGAACATGTTCTCCATGTCGATGAAGTTTGTCTGGATCATCCTGCAAAAACAGTGCTGGCTGGGGCTCCTCTGAGGAGTTGGCGAACTCACCGTGCACCCTGGGCAGCTGAGAGCAGGAGAACAGTTACCTGTAGTAGGTGCCGAACCAGTTGAGGGGCATGTACAGCTGGATGATGTAGGTGCCGAACAGCACGAAGTCCCCAACCTGTGGAGGTGCACAGAGGTGGGCAGAGTCACAGGAGGCCTTCAGGTGTCGCCTGCCCGCTTCCCACCCAGGAACCTGGAAGCCCCTCTGCCCCGTCGCCAGCACAACTCCCTCACCTGTAGCTTCTGCTCACTGACAAAGTATGCGCAAAGCAGGGAGCCGGCAAGGAGCCCAAGTCCAATCACCAGATTCTGGGTCTGATTTAGTAAAACCAGTGAGGCATTTGACTTCCACTCCAAATCCTGGGGGAATAACACGGGATGGGGGTTGAAGGGGGGGAAGGACGTCACATATACACTTTCACCAAATCCAAACCTGGGCCCAGGCGTCTTCAACCTCAGATTTTCAGCCGGAACTGAAACTCCTCTTGGTCCTGGTAATTCCGCAAGGCTAGGCCGCTGCTTTCAGCATCCTCACCTGATAGTTGATGATGGCCTCTCGATAGCGGTCCACCTCATAACCTTCAGCGTTGTAATACTTCACCTGATGAAATCAAACCACTGTTGTCAGATGTGGCTGCCGCATTTACACCTTCAGATTCCCAACCCGCTCCCTTCCTCATTTTAAACAGCACCCCCCACTCCTAGCTCCCTGGCAGCCCCGCTGGTCCTCAGCACCCTGCTTCACCTCTCCACGCCTCACACCACTGGCACCAAGGCCTTCGTTACCGTCTCAAAGTTTAGCAAAGAGTCCACGGCTCGTGCCCGGGTAGCATTCTCCTGTAGGTTCATAGAACGTCGAAACTTTGTTCTCCACTCAGTGACCACAATGGTCAGGACTGCGGGTGACAGAAGAGGAAGGAGAAGAAGAGATCAAGACATCACCCAAAACCAGAGGCCACAGGAGGATGTCTGCCACCTGGCACATGAACCCTGTACTACAGGCCAGGGACCCGGATTCCCAAAGGGAGAGAGCACTCAGCTCCCCGAGGGAAGAGGCGGTGACAGAGACACCTCTGCAGCCGGCACAAAGCCTTGCATGTGAAAATGCTGTTGGTGATCAACTGAAGGCAAGCTGCACCTGGTTTTAGACCACTCAGCCATCCTGACGAGCTAAGCTGCACGTGGTTTTAGAAATAAGGTTTCTCCTTGACGCGACCACAGCAGGCCCCCCATGTGACCAGGATGTCGTTCCCTGGCCCTCCATCCAGGCTGAGCTAAGGTTCCCCTGGCAGCAGAGGAGGAGGCCAACCCATCGTGTTGGGGAGCAGTGGGAGCTTATTCAAGGTCACTGACCTACAGCCTCCCTGAGGTGGGCCACCTGAGTGGGGGCACGGCTCACGCCCAGCAGAGGCCCTGGAATAGTTCAGGGGGATGCTTTTCACCACGCAGCACTCACTGAGGTAGAGACTCATGCACAGGAACACAATGAGGCCAAACCAGGCGTTGAAGAACATGCTGAAGTAGATGATGCCAATGGTGATGTCGGCCAGTGTGGGGAGGACGTTGAACACCAGGTAGCTGGGAGGGCAAGTCAGGTGACAAAGGTTTAGGGGCTGGGAGCCAGCAAATCTGCCTCCAGGAATTTCAGTGAGGCGTTTTGTTTTTCTTTTTTTTTTTTTAATGTTTATCTTTGAGAGAGAGCGTGTGTGTGTATGCAGGTGCGTGCCTGAGTGGGGAGGGGGCAGAGACAGAGAGGGAGACCGAGAATTCAAAGCAGCCTCTCTGCACTATCCCTATCTAACTTTTTTGCGTTATCAGCACAAAGCTGGACGTGGGGCTCGAACTCATGAACCAAGTTATCATGACCCGTGCCAAAATCAGATGCTCAACCAACTGAGCCACCCAGGTGCCCCAGTTTTTTCAATAGCAACAGACCAGAATCAACTAAATGACCCGAAAGAGGTGGGTGGCTAAAGAAACTGCAGCTTGCACCAGCACAGAATGCCCTGTGTCAACTAGAATTAATGAGGGGAAGCTTCAGGCATAATTAGAATGTATCTCCATGGTGTTCTATTAATAAAGCAACTCTGAGAACGACACCTCTGTCAGGACATTGTTTGCTTTAGGAGAACCCTCCCCAATATCAGATTAGTGCTATAGTCTGTACATATATGTGTAAAAGTGTAAAAAGCAGAACTCAACATTCTAGATGGAGCAGGAACCTCTGAAGAAGTGGGTAAAATGTATAAGACGTTACATAAAATATTTGCTCTATTTTATTTGTCTTATGATAAGAGCATCTACAGACTGATCTTAAAGTTACAAAAAGGGAGAGAGGAAAGGAAAGGACAGAGAGGCAGCTGAAGCTGGGTGCTTTGTCCGGACGGCCCCTTCATCCCCACGTCTCCAGCCCCACCCTCCCACACTCCATTTCCACTGGCACCTGAGCAGCCCTGTGACACTGGACGTGCCCCGGTCTACGATCCGTAGCACTTCCCCTGTTCGGCGGCCCAGGTGCCAGCGCAGCGACAGCTCATGCAGGTGGGAGAAGAGGCACAGCTGCACCTGTCGCGACGTGAACTGCTGCACCCGGATCCAAAGGAACGTGCGCAGGTTGCTTACAAAGCCTGGGGGGATGAAGGGGGGGCCTCAGTAGAGCTTAGGGGCCAAATGACATTGGTCCAATGCCAAGACATGAAAAGTCTGAGAATACCAAGGGGCCAGGGGAGGGATGCTTGGGGGAGGAGGACAGGGAGGGACCAATACCGGATGGTGACAGCAGAGTCCCTCATACCTGTGCTGCCAGTGCCACCACCCTGGAGGAATTTGAGGAAGACATAAGTGACAACAGTCCAGGCCAGGGAATTCCAAGGTGCCTTCTCAGTCAACAAGTTCACTGTGGAGAAAAGAAGTCAGAGCCCACTCATGGCCCCCAGGACTCTCTTCAGAAGAAACTGCTGGAGGCAACAGCCACAGCTTCCTTCTGATCATCCAGCTCCTAACACTGTCCCATTTCCCTAGGTTAGGGCCCCCACCCCTTGCCAGGCTGATGAAGGACCAGAGAGAGCTGAGCCAGCACTCCTTCCCCTCACCTATGTCCCTATAGAAGATGGGGACCAATACGTTCAGTCCCCGTTCCAGCCCCATGAGCCCCAGGCAGATGAGGACAACAAGCTGCAGAGCTGGGCTCCCTCGAGGCCACAGGTAGCCACTCAGTAGGCGGAGCTTCCTGCCAAGGTCTTGCCAGGTAGAACCTGGTGGTGCCTCTGTTGACTGAACCTAGGAATGTAAGACACATGGGGGGGGGGTGGAGTCAGAAATCAAAGAGAAGTGCCCTAGAGGCACCTGAGCAGCTCACTCGGTTAAGCATCTTGTTCTTGATTTCGGCTCAGGTCATGATCTCATGGTTCATGAGATCAAGCCCCACACTGGGCTCTGTACTCACAGCATGGAGCCTGGATTCTGCTTAGGATTCTCTCTCTCTCTCTCTCTCTCTCTCTCTCTCTCTTCCCCCCCCCCACTCCTCCCCCATTCACACACACTCTCTCTGTCAGAATAAATAAATCTACATTGCGGGGAGGGGGGGGGAAGGAAGTGCCCTAGCCGAATCCTTCTAGGGAAAATGTATAGGACTGCAGTTTCCAGTTATTTTAGACTCCAAGTGATTCCTGATGGGATCAGAATGCCTCACAGGGCATAACTGAGATTTGAGAAAGAAGTATTCTCATGGGGAAAAAATGACAGGCAATGAAATTAAGATAGGCCCTAAGGTTCAGAAATTCAAGTGTTTGTACCTGGGACCTCTCCACATCTTGATCTTCTTCATTAACCTTCAAGGCATAGGACTGGGGACGAAGTCCTGGGGCCCAGAGTCCCAGGATAAAAAGCCCTCCAGACACCACATACCGCACCACCCACAGGCTAAATTGAACCTAGAATGAAACACATAGGGAGAGCATCAAGGAAGAGCCAAAATGCCATTGTTACCACTTATAACAGGGCTAGGGAATGGGATAGGGCACACACCCAGGTCAGGGGCCCTGCATCAAACAGGCTTTAAAAAACTGTAGAGTGACTCAGCACAGACACACCCCACCAGCTGGCTATCAGCAACCTGCCAAGCAGGCCTCCTCCTTCCCTTAGAGGCATCCCAAGTGTGGAGTCAGTGTGACCAGACATTCTGTCCTTCTCCCCAGCCCTTGCCACTCACTATTCTCCATTCCCCATAAGGTCCCTTACCTGCTGGCTTAAGTCTGCCCTTGCCCACCACCACTGTGGGCTGTTCCAAGACACAAAGGCCAAGTTCTCGGCTGCAAACGCCACAGTCCAGAGGAGCAGGAGACCCAAGCTGTGCCTGAACTCAATCCAGATGCCCATTGCAAGCCTTTGCCAGGCCTGATTGCGTTCCACCACGAGCAGCCCCAGGCCACAGGAGCTGGCCAGAGTCCCAAATATGGAAGCCAGCAGTAGATAGCCTGGCAACGGGGCGCTCCCAGTAGTGCCCACCCGGCCAACCAGGGTGGCTAGGGGCAGCGCCACCTGGAGTGTGGCCAGAAGTAGCTGCAGCCCATAAGGAGCGACAAGGGGGCCAGTGCTCCAAGACAGCTCACGGGCGCCAGCTGGCCACTCCCGACGCTTGCAAATAAGGGCTAGCACCAAGGCCAGAGCCCCCAGGGCCATCAGTGTCGAGGGCACAAGCGTGAAGAAGAAGCAGGGACTCAGGCCACCCTTCACCCAGGCCGGACCCAGGGGCCCTTCGGCCTCGCAGTAATTGCCCACAGTCACCATGGCAATGCGTGGCCGCCGGCCGAAGCTGCGGGGACTGCGGGAAGGGAGAACGGGGCCGGCTGCTCGGGGCGGGGCGCGGATGCCGGGGTGTCTCGGGTCATGGAGCCGAGGGTCGCCAAGCCGCGGGCCTCTCGGGCAGGGACACACGTGGGCCCAGCCACACTGTCCACTCTCTTCGCGCACGCGCCGCCGACACGCACTCACGCAGGGCACGTACGCCGTCCTCGGCAGTCCATCCGCCCCTCGCTCGCAGCCCAGGACCCTCCTGCCAAGTCCGGGCCCAAAGGAATGTCGAGCATCTGACTGGAGCGGCTCCGGCGCAGCAGCCCCGCCCATCGGGGGGGCGGCCCAAACCCTTACCTAGGGTCCCCATTGGCCAATCTCCCTGAAGAGGCCCAGGGTTGGGGGGGGGGAGGTGCACGCGGGAAAGGCAAAATACAGGGGCGGAGTCGGCTTGGTCACGTGCGCAGGGCGCGAAATCTGACCGTGCGTCCAGCGGGAGACCTTGACCTCCACGGGACCACGGTTGGGAAATGGCCCTTCTGCTAGCACGCTGGCTCGCTATAGCCGAGTGACGGCATAGGCCCACGTTCCTACGCGGCCCCAGCCACCTGGGGGGCTCAGATGCAGCCCACTTCTTGTTCCCAGAATCCTAGCCGCGCGAGACGACAAGCCGCGACCTAGTCAAAGTCCCTTTTTTATTAAGGGTTATCAAGCTGTACACAGTTCCTACGCCTTCCGCTGCGAGCTCAGGCAGCGCTGTTCACCACACCCGCAGCGGTCCAGACCTGGGCGAGGCGCGGGGCGGAGAGTAGGAGCCGGATCCCAGCATGCAACGCGGCAGCTCAAAGCCTAGGGCGAAGGCCTCCTGTCGCGCCTCCAACCCTCCTCTAGGGGTCAGCGGGAGGCAGGCCAGAGCTCTCTTGCTGGGAGGTAGACAGGCGAGGGCACACTCCAGCCCAGTCTGTCCCGTGTGCGGGCGGTAAGGGGTACAATAAGCAGCAATGGGGGCCGGGACGGCCTCAGCCCCCCAGGGGCCCGTCCTAAAAGTTGGGAGAGGGCGGCAAAGAACTTCTATCCTGTTCCTGCAATTTAGAAACCTTCCTTCTTAGTGTCAAAAGATAGCATGAGGGGAGCTGGGGGCTAGGGCCTCCACACCAGTGCAAAGCAAAAGCTGAACAGAACAGGAGCAAGCGAACAGGACAGGAGCAAGCGGCATACATGCCAGTAATGTGCGGGAAGCCGGAGGGAGGTGAGCAGGCTGCAGCACTGGGAGAGAAGAGGGGGTGAGGTAAGGGCCACAGCCTGAGCTGCTCATCTGTTCAGGGTGGCAGGGGAGGGAGGCTACAGACGTTCCGGGTCCAGGCCCAACCTCCCCACTCCACAGTTGGCACAGGTGCTCCCTGCTTGGCAGCTTCTGTGGTGTGCAGTCCTCTGGAGACTTGCAGGGGCGGGTGCGAAGGTGGCAGTACTGGGGCTGGGCTGGGGACCAGTTTCTAGCACCACACTCTGAGCCAAGGTTGGGGGGGGGGTCCTGGGGATGAGGCTAGAGTCCTGTGTGCCTTGGTTCCTAGGCCCCCAATTTCTCTCCTGGGGCTGTGGCAAGCCCAGCGTTGGCACCTCCCTTGGCCGGGCACGGACACACAAACACCACACACGTGGAGCCGGGCGACACTCAGAAGCCCTCCGTGGCAGGCGGATGGGATGGCAGGGCAACAGTGGCCTCCATCCTGGGACATAGGGACCCTCCTCAGCCTTGCCTCCTACACCTGTGGAGAGAAAAGGGTTAGTAGTGGAGGTAGTCTTTAGCTAGCCGCTCACCCAAATACAGCCTGGAGATAAAGGAAAAGGAAAGCCTGATTTCAGAGTGGGTTAGGGAAGTAAAGGGGCGCGCACATTGGAGGGGAAGAAGCAGTATCTCTGTTACGAGAGGGCTGCCTTCTCTCACGTGGGACTTGGACCCCCAGCCTGGAAGTTACCACCACTTCTGGTAGTTGTTCTCGGGTCCTGGAACCCTTACCTTGTGCACCTGCGGGGGAAGCTCATCCTCCGAGCCCTCCTCGGGCACAGGCTCTGGGTGCCTTGATGCTGACTGTCCATCTTCAGCCCACCCTCCAAGGGGCAGCCGAGAGAAGTGAGAGGGAGCCCGGGGTACTGTGCCAGGATCTAGAGACACAAGTGAACATACTCTTAGAATGAACTCAAACAGGAATGCGGAGAAAGGCTCTAGGGCTATGCAGAGTAGAGGTGAGGGTTAGTCTCTTTGGGCCTGAGTGCTCTCACCTCTTTCCTCCCCAAGAGGCCTTAGAAAGAGCCACCCTCCCCCGAAGCCTTTGTGTCCTCCTGAATCCCCCACGGGATACCTGTGATGCCCCCGTAACGCCTCTGGAAGCCCCCCTGCAGGGCGGTGGTCTCAGGTGCTCCAGGCCGGGGTGCCGCACAGGGATAGCTGGCAGAGCGGGGGATGGGTTGGGGGGCCCGGGAGCCCTCTCCCCCCTCTTCAGGGGCGCTCTCCCCACTCTCATCGCTCTCCCGGCGGTGCCACACGTGCCGCTCGGGTTCAGCCTGGGCCTGCTGCTTGTGGAGCTGAGAAGTGGGGGGAGGGGGCTCATTAGTTGGGAACAGAACATCTGAAACAGCTGCCCCCCCACCATGGTATCCTCCAGTTCCCACTTTTACCACCTCACCCAGTCAATGACCCAGAGTAACCATCACGTTAATAGCGTGTAACACACGTATGCTATCTTACAGGTCAAATTCTCAGCAGGTCCCTGGAACAGACCTGTGTATGAGAGTTGTAATGGCCCTCACTTTGTGTAGTCTTGTAAGTCAAGAACAGATTGGTTGCTCATTTAAGTGCCAGGCAGGCACTCTTAGGTGCTGGGACTACAGCAGTGAACAAAATTGACAAAAATCCCCACCCTTGTAGGGCTTATATACTGAGGGATAAAGTAGAGTTATAGACAATAAAATAAAAACGGGAAAAATACAGTATGTCAGGTCGATGCTATGGAGAAAAACAGAGCAGGAAGATTCAAGAGGGAGGCTTTTAGTCAGGGTGGCCAGAGATGGTCTCTCAGAAGTGGTAAAAACAGACATGGGAATAAAGAGAACGAGGGAGCCGCATGCATATCTCTGGGAGGTGGGTTCCTGACAAGGGAAACCACAAACATGTAAAGGCCCCGGATGACAGTAAGCTTGGCTAAAAAGGACAGTAAAAGACTGTGTGAGGGAATGGAGATTACAGAGTGGGTAAAAGGCAGAGAAGGGTCCTGGGCTCAGGCCTTGCTTTTCCACACCCCAAACCCTCTATTTTTCAGTGTCCACCTTGACCCCATGGCTCTGGCCCTCCCTGCGCACTCACCTGGTGCATGTAGAGGGCATGCAGGCTCATCTCGGTGGATGCGTATTCCGACAGCACCAGGCTCTGCAGCTGGCCTTCCCACACGCTGCTCCCGGAGCTGGCGGTCCTGGCATCCACCCTGTCCCTCCCAGCGCAGACAGACAGCAGCCGTCAACATCTCTGAGACCCACAGAAGCTGCTGGGGGGCTACTGCCACGCCCTCCCGTCGCGGCCCGCCTCTACTCACCCGGAGCCTGTCATGGTGCTGGGGGCTCGGCCCGTGGGGACCTGACCGGGGTGCAGAGGGGAGAAGGAACGCAGGGCAGAGGCGACCTCGGCCCTGTGCCTGGAGCCTTGCAGGTCTCTGGGCAGTGGGGGGCCCCGGCAGGAGGAGCCAGCTACCACGTTTGCAATAAGGCTCAGTGGCTGTCAAAGAAAAGGGACGGGTAGAATTCCCAGGGCAGGAGGGAGGCCGCAGGGTCCCCCAGTATCATGGATGTCAGGATTCAATGGAACAGACAGAAAGAAGGAAACCCGATAGGGTAGGTAGGCCCTTCTACCCCATGCCCAGTCCTCAACTCCCAGTGCCTCGAGCACATGCTACTTCCCAGTCGCCAGGAACACACCTCGGACTCAGACTGTAAGGACTGGATGGACGTAAAGAGAGCATTTTCAGGGAGCACTCCCCCTTGGGCGAGGCCAGCAGCTGCTCCGTCCCGCTGAACCTGCTCCTTGAGGAAGCCAAGGAAGGCCGTGCTCTCACGTGGTGGCTGCCAGCCGGGGTTGGTGATGGCAAAGTGCATGAGTGACAACTCTGTCTTCCCGTCCTCAGCTTGCTGGTACACCGAGGCCTCTGTCTGCCCACCGGACAGCCACTGCACAAGGGAGCCTACGGTGAGCGGGACTGTCCTCTGACGGGAACCCTCTTTGTATCTCTCCTGTTAGACGGGAGGCTTTGGCCCTGAAGGCCAGACCGCAGTAGCGCTGCTGAATCTTGTCCAGGGGCCCCAGTGCCCACCCCAGGAGCAGTCGCACGCTAGACTCATTGCTTGGTTTGTGCCTTTCTCAAGGGAACGTGGCCAGAGGTGCAAGTTTAAGGCTACAGTTCTGCCCGAGCTCCGGTTTACCAAGCAGCGTGTGCCCTGGCACGCGGCTGCCCAGAGGCAAGGCTGCCTCTTTGTGGTGTTCGTTGGCTCAGTTCACCCAAAGGCACTGTACGTGCCGGCATCGCCTCTGGCCACCTGCCCCTGTCCTCTCCCGGTACCTGGGGATGCCCATGCTGGCGAACATCCATCTGAGCAAAGGAGCACGTATCCCCAACACCAACGACCTCTACGGTGAAATTGCGGAAGAAGTCTATAATCTCCAGGGCCCGTGGACGCAGGCAGAAGATGAGGATGAGAGGCGTGACAATGGGGCTCAGTAACTCCTCCAAGATGAACACCTAAGAGGGAGGGGACCCAGATCATAAGAGAGGAAGAGGGATCCCAGCCCTCACCACCGAGCTATCAGCCAGTCTCTAGCAGGCCCTAACTCCAACTCCACTCACTGCCTTGTACTGGAAGAGCTGGGCAAACTCGTCCCGGGTCTGCGAGCGGTGGGCATTACCCTGCCAGTGGTCAGGCATGTAGTGGATGTGAGCGAGGATCACGCGGAGCAGCTGCTCAGGGCAGAACACCATGTGCTGGTCCGGGATAAAGGACCTGGGCCGGGGGGGGGGGGGGGGGGGGGGGGGGCGTCAGAGTTACTGTGAGAGGCAAGCCTTTTCCCCAGGGACGCTCAGCCTGCTTACCCCCACCTGCCGCCCCGGCCCACCTGCACACGGTCACGGTGACCCCCAGGAGTGTGACGGTGGTGAGGACGTGTTCCACGGCCAACACATCTTCGTCGTAGATGGTGAGGGCAATAAGCACGGCCAGGATGGAGCCAGCGAAGAAGGCGCCATTCTTGGCCAGCAGCGTCAGCAGAGGTGACAGGAAACAATTCATGTACTTGGAGGCGGGCTTGTAGCCTCGGTTGAGGCGGGACTGCAGCTCGTGCTCCAGCTCGTTGAAGTGGCGGAGGTAGCAGCGGCCATAGAGTGACCAGCAACGCGCTCCCAGGGCCCCGGGCTCCCGCTTCAGCACCTCGGCGTAGCTGAAGAAGGCGTACAGGATTTGCCAGATGAGGATGAGCGGGCACAGCAGGAAGTTGGCGATGCCGATCCACAGGATGCGGTTGCTGAGGCGCTGGGCCAGCTCCAGCCGTTGCCCCCCACGTTTGTACTCGGCCTTGAGGCTCCATTCATTGAGAAACAGAGAGCCGGGTCCCCAGAAGAGGATCAGCTCGAAGTTGTACTTGAGGCCACGGGTGAAGAAGACGGCCTCCCCAAGGCCGGGCAGGCGGAAGCGCAGCGGCAGGAGGGATTTGTTAACCAGCGCCACCATGTAGTTCTGGAAGCGGAGGATGCGGTGGTAGATGTCCAGCTCTGTCAGCTCACGCTTGTGGATGCAGATCTGGTGCTCCTTCTGCGTCTGCACAATTCGGGCCTGCACTTCCTGCCACGTGCAGTATGGAAGGGCAGACTGTAGGGTGGGAGAGAGAGACAAGGTAGGAAGGCAGGGCTGGTGCCCAGGGTTCCTTCCCCGCATTAGCTGTGAGGTCCTCTGCTCAGCCGAGTGGAGCCTTTAAAGCAGTTGCTCCTTGACCTAACAGTGAGGGACGAGGATGCCCAAGGCCCAGAATACACCACCACCCCCTTCCCAAGCCACAGAAGGCATCTTGGGCTGCGGTGCTAACTGCTCAACTTCCCAGGCTCACCATGGGGATGCGCAGAGCATGCAGGTAAAAGGAGTGGATCTCCCAGTAGCAGCAAATGTTATAGATGAACTTGATAAGCCGATGGACCCAGAATACACCAGCGATGACCAGGATGGTGATAAGGGAGCCATTTTCCTGAATCCTAGCAGTGGAGGGGAAAAAGAAAGGAAGGGGGGTGGCCCTTGAGGAGTCTTTGGAGACATGATGCTATCCTGAAGGATGGGGCGAGGCTGAGCCTGAGTCTGTGTTCTAGAGGATGTGTTACTGCCTCACACTTCATTCCATTCCGCACCTGCTAGCACAACTCTGCAGCCCTTACCTTGCGCTACAGACCTGGGCAGGCAAAAAGGCATCTGGCAGAGTGACCTTGACAGGCTCGGTAGGGTGAAGACTATGGTTCACCATCTTGTTGGCAAATAGGATGTCATAATCCACACAGCTGACCAGGAAGGTGGTGAAGGCAACCACAAAGAGGAACTGCCTGGGGAGTTGGGAAGAGGGGCCATAGTCCAGGAGTCAGAGAAGCACCAGTGAAACAGTGTGGGGAAAGAGAAGAGTCTGGAAGCAGCAGGATGAGATTACGGGAGAACAGCCTCTGGGGACATGCAGGCACTGGAGAACTCCCAGTGGGCTCTCCCTATGGCTCAGCCAGGGACCTTCCAAGACCCAAACCAGCTACCACTTTTTCCTTTTAGCCTCTGGGTGTCACACAATCAGCCTGCTTTTCTCACTGCATGGTAATCTCTGCCACCACTTACTAGACTACCAAAGATCTTCTGATTGTGGTTTCTTCTTCCCAATCCTTTTCCTTTTGAGATAGGATTCAGAAGCCCTCAGGGGATTTACAGTCTTGTCTTATTGAAGGAAGGTTTCCCAATCCCATTCCTTTTGGCAAAACCATATGGCTCCTCCCAGTTAGAAAGCTCTAGGGCTTCTAGGGCGTAACCAAGGCATAGCCCGCTTTTCTTAAGTAATTGGCTGGCATCTCTGAGACCTCCTGACTGACTCATGCCCATTCCATTGGAGCTCTGATGCAATGATCAAGTCTGAGTTCTCTTCATGGAAGAGATAGGACTTGGAAAGCATTCCTTATAGGGGAGATTTAAAAAAAATGAGATTGGAAATTTTGGTGCCACACCTTGTCCCTGAACTCTGAGGGTCTGCAGAGTTTTGAGCCCAGGACTGAGCTGCCATGACAGGTATGGCCAGGGCTGAGCTCAAGGAAAGACTGAGATGTAGTCCTTCACCACAACACCATCCCTTCTTAGACTTACATGAGCTCAAAGATCTCCCCGATGAGCATGCAAGTGAAGCCATTCTTCTGGTGTAGATTATAAACGTATGACTGTCAAGGAAAATGTGGTTGAGAGAGACAGCAATTAAGAGCACAGACTTTGGTGTCACATACCTGAACTTAACTTCTGGCTCCATGACTTTCTAGCTGTGTGACTTTGGCCAAAGTTTCGTAACCTCTCTAAATTTTTGTCCACAGTGGTACGTTGCAAATAATAGCACCTGTTTCATAGGATTATTAGGTATGAGACAATACATGTAAAGCACTTAACAGAGCTGACACAGAATAAGCCAAAAGATATCATTATAGTTATTAGCGTCCCATCAAAAAGAAAGATCACCTTTAAAGAGGTTCCTTATAAACCTGATACCACAAAGTGAAAGGCACGTAGTTCTTGGTAAACGTGGGGTATCATTATCTATAATGATCATTATTTCCCCAGCCTCGTTCAGTCTTTTTTTTTTTTTAATGTTTTTGTTTTGTTTTGTTTTGTTTTTTTATTAATCACAGACTGAAACAGGCTCCAGGCTCTGAGCTGGCAGTCAGCACAGCCCGACGCGGGGCTCGAACCCACGAACCGCGAGATCATGACCCAAGCGAAAGTCGGACGCTTAACCGACTAAGCCACCCAGGCGCCCCAGCCTCTTTCAGTCTTAAAAAAAACTCCCATCTCCCTTCCCGGAGACGAGAATCATACCCACCCCAACTTCCCATGAGGGGCCTGGCTTAGGGAGGGGATAAAGGTCCCAGAGCTCCAACACAGAGACACAAAGGATATTCGAGAGAAGAAGAGGTCAAGGTTTTCGATGTGGTGCCAAGGTGCTGTGGGCACAGAAGCAGAGAGGTCAGAGCCCTGAAGGAACAGGAGTCCCTTGCTCCCTCCATGTTCCTCCACCAACTCCCCCCCCCCAACCATACCCCGGCTCCCTTGTTGTGTCCAAGTACTCACATTTACTCCCCTCAGGGACGTGCACCAATAGGTCCTCCTCCCCAGGCGGTGAATCACTGTAGGAAGCCTCGAGGCGCTGGTATTCAGTGTCAAACTGCGCCATCACCACGGCCCCCTGTCCACTTTGTCCACCTGCCAGTAATGAGAAAGAGATTCAGGTTCAGACCTTGCTGCTGCTTGTCTCCTGTCCTGCCTAGTAGACCAGAAAGAGTGAGAAAGAATCCTTGGGCTTGGTCTCTACTACCAGTCTTCTTGGCTCAAAGGCAGAGGAGTAGTTACCAAAAGAGAGCAGCAAGCTCAGGGCCTGGGAGGTCAGTCACTCCCAGAGCCTTTACTGAGGGTCTACTGAGATCTTGCTGGTCTGAAGCCGGGCTCTGCCCCTTTGCTGGGAGGGCGGGGGATGTTTCATCTTCTATTCAGTGGAGATAAGGGGACTTCCCTCTGCCCTCCTGGAGAAACCCAGGTCTCCCAAGAGACTAGCAGTTCGGAAGCATTTTGTAAACAAAGGTTTGAGATAAGCACATCCCTACCAGCTCCATGGACAGCGTCTGCTCCACTCCAGCCCCTGGTGCCCTGGCTCGGCAGCTGCTGGAGGAGAAGGTGTCAGGCCCCAGAAGAGTGGCGATGGGGGACAGAAAGAAACCCAACCCTCCTGCCCACCCACCCTCAACTAAGAGGAGGCCAAGCGTGGGGCAGGGAGGCTGCAGAGGGGACGAGGCACTAGGGCTATGTGCCCTTCCTCTGGTTGTACTATACAGGGCCACCATCCAACTTGTCCCAAGAAGTGGCTTGTTGAACCTGTAAAGACTGAATCAGTACACACCTGAGGTCAGGCAGCCCCTCTGGACTGTTTTTCCATTACCCTCCTCGGCCTCAGAATATTCGACAGGCTTCTCAGGGTCCTCAAAGCCCCAAATCCAACACCCAAGAACAGAGTCCTTCTGAAAAGGACCTTTCTGATCACCCTCTTTCCCTGGTTCCCTAGCACCAAAGGCCCAGCAGGCAGGCATGGTTCCTGGACTGGAGATCCTGACTGGGTCACTGTAGACACAGATCCTGGGCAGAGTGTGGGGGCCCTGGGGCCCTGGGGCCAGGCATGTCTAGATGGCGCTCACCCAGTCGGTGCAGACCCTGGGGCCCTGGAACACGGCCCAGCCTGGCCCCAGTGGGCTTCCCTGGGTTAGCGAGAGCCCTGGGTCAGAAGGAGCTGACCAAGCCCTCAGGGAACTCACCACTGCCCGGGTGAGTGTGGACCCAGGGTCATGGAGCCCCGGCTGGCCGAGCCTGGGCTCACAGATTCCTGCGGATGTTGGAGGAATCGAGCCAGTCCGACAGCCGATCGCCCAAGTGGGCTGGGTTGCCTCCCCACCCCCAGCCGCCAAGACCCGAGCCCAGCGCGCCCCAGGGTCGCCCGGAGCCAGGCCAAGGGCTCGGCTCCCAACAGCGGACAGCCTCGCGCGCGGCCCCGCCGCCCGCGCGCGCCCCCGTCCGCGCGCCCCCGCCATCAAAACATTCCGTCTGCGCGCCTCCGCCCCGCCCGCGGAGCCCCTTCCCCCCGTTACCCGCTATGAGCTCACTTAGGGCTACGCGGGCACCCTCGGTCAGGCCCGACCCGGGCCCTGAGATTCCAGTAACCGATCTTGCGTTTCACTCCAAGAACCGTGACCCGAGCGATTCCAGGGGCTCTGTCGGATCCGCTGGCCTTGTCCGGACCCAGAGCTCTAGGCCCGGCGCCCGTCACTCACTGTCACCCGCAGCGAGTCTGACCAATGAGCATAGGGGGTGGAGACACGACGGCCAATTCTAGGCTTCGGGGGCGGGACTAAAGGATGGAGGTGGGTCTTTACAGCCCAAGGACCAATAGTGCGCCCTGTGTGGGGCGGGGCTGAGGTGCGGGCGAAGCCATTTGTCCCCTTCGCTGCTCCGTAGTGACGAGTTGTTGTGATGTTGCAGAAATCCGGGCTTGGGATCGTAGACGGACATGCGGCTCGGCTCCCCAGGACCTTTGGTACAGCTGCCGAGGGCGGGGGCGAGTCCACGCAGTTCAGTCATTGCTGGAGCTCATTGCTCGGGTAACGAGGAGTGGTCGATTAGGGAACCTCAGTGATTGTAGCTCTGTTGGACTCTATTTGGGAGTTGCATGCTTCCGTCTTTCACTCCGTGTGGACTGGGGGTTTGAGAAAGAGGGCTGAGGTCACGTATTAACCTATAGAGCGGACTGCTGGTACCAGAGTGAGGCCCGAAGTGCCTTGCGGCGTTGAGGAGACCAAGTCAGGCAGGCAGGAGACGGGGCGGTAGGGCCTCTCTCTAAGGAGCCCTGTTCCTGTCCCCGGCTTTGTGCTCCAGGAGCTGCTCCTAAATATTCTGCTCAGCTATGTCGCCAGTTTCAGCTGCAGCCCAGGTTCCTACGTTGGTCTCCCTGTTTGACCTCAGCGCGGATGCTCCGGTCCTTCAGGGCCTGAACTTGGTGAGCCACCCTTCTGGGGAGGCTCTGGCCCAAGCTCTGCGGACTTCCTGTTCAGGTATCTGGGAAGGTTTGGGGAGGACCCATGAGGAACGAGACAGGCTCTTTGGAGCTTATTGTTCCTCCAGGAAACCCATTCGTATTGATATACCCCCAGTTTAAGAGCCCTTGTTGACATTTCTTTCTAAGGATAACATTTATCTTAAATTCACTCCGTCTCTGGGTTGTTTCCAACACGGGCGCCTGGATTGTCTCCAAACAAACGTCTTGCCATTGTTTGTATCAGGTCACGTTTACAAGCACTGCCTGCAACATTATTTCAGAATTCCTAGAGTTCAAGTTTAACTGGAGTCCAATCAAAGTATTCATTCTTGCTGAATATAGAACAAACTTTTTTTTTTTTAATTCTAGGAGAGAGAGAGACAGCGTGAGCAGGGGAGGGTCAGAGAGAGAGGGAGACACAGAATCTGAAGCAGGCTCCAGGCTCTGAGCTGGCAGTCAGCACAGAGCCCGACGCGGGGCTCGAACCCACGAACTGCGAGGTCATGACTTAAGCGAACGTCGGACGCTTAAGCGACTAAGCCACCCAGGCGCCCCTAGAACAAACATTTTTATTTTTATTTTTATTTTTTTTAATATTTTTATTTCTAGGAGAGAGAGAGAGAGAGAGAGCGTGAGCAAGGGAGGGTCAGAAAGAGGGAGATACAGACTCCGAAATAGGCTCCAGGCTCTGAGCTGGCAGTCAGCACAGAGCCTGACGCGGGGCTCGAACCCACGAACCGCGAGATCATGACCTAAGCGAAAGTCGGACGATTAACCGACTAAGCCACCCAGGCGCCCCATAGAACAAACATTTTTAAATGATTATTTTTTAAAGAGAGAGTGAGTGGGGCAAGGGCACAGAGATTGGGAGACACAATTCCAAGCAGAGGTGGAGCTGGAAGCGCAGAGCCCAAGGCAGGGCCGGAACTCAACAACCATGAGATCATGACCTGAGTCAAAATCAAGAGTCGGATGTTTAACTGAGCCACCTGGGCCCCCAACATAAAAACTTTCTTTTTACAACCTTAGTTTGTCTTTGGTTTTCTTGAGCATGTTTTTTTTAAAAACCACTTTGTAATGGGAAACGTAAAGCTAAAAAAAGTCTCTGAGAAGTGATTTTTGCAGTTACCAAAAATTATTTTTTTTTAGAAAAAAAAATTTTTAATGTTTTTATTTGTATGTGAGAGAGAGAGACAGCGTGAGCAGGGGAGGGTCAGAGAGAGAGGGAGGCAGGCTCCCTTCTGAAGCAGGCTCCAGGCTCTGAGCTAGCCATCAGCATAGAGCCTGACTCAGGGCTCCAACCCACGAACTGTGAGATCATGACCGGAGCCAAAGTCGGATACTTAACCAACTGAGCTACCCACGCGCCCCACCAAAAATTATTTTAATGTTACCGAAAACTATCTTCTACAGGATTTCTCTAAATAATCCCTCTAGTTAATTTAGTGATTCATATGTATTCATCTTACATGTTTTTTCAGAAACATATTTATTGTGGGGCGCCTGGGTGGCTTAGCCGGTTAAGCGTCTGACTTTTGCTTAGGTCATGATCTCACGGTTCGTGGGTTCGAGCCCCGCGTCGGGCTCTGTGCTGACTGCCAGCTCAGAGCCTGGAGCCTGTTTCAGCCTGTGACTCCCTCTCTCTCTGACCTTCCCCTGCTCACGCTATCTCTCTCTCTCTCCTAGAAGTAAATAAAAAATATTAAAAAAAAGAAACATTTATTGTATAAAGTGATTACTGTGCCATTTATTTCATTATTAGATTATAAATTCTTTTAAGGAAAAGGTGCCATCTTTTTCTTTTATATCCATCCCCCTTTGTGTATTAGACAGTGGATGTAATTCCAGGTACTGCAGATTTGGACTCCCTTTCTGCCTCTAATTATCCTCCCCTTAAATAGGTTCAGGGGAGAGAGCAAGCCCAGAAAGAAAACTCCAGGGTCAGCTGGACATTTCAGAAAAGTTATTTTGTTCAACTTGTGACCAGACCTTCCACAACCACCAGAAACAGGTAAAAGCCCAGGTGCAGAGGTAAATTGTGGAAGCAAAAGTAAATGGTGGGTGAAGAGAGGTAGATGTACGATTTATGTTTAATAAAGGTTTGTGTTTTGATTAAGGCCTTTGGGCGTTATCCAACACACCCCCTGGAGTTCTGTCTCTGGTCGTGGGTACTAGAGGGCCAGCCTGGGGCATATTTCTCCATTCAGCCTCCCCCTTTGCCTCCTACCAACAGAGGGAACATTATAAGCTTGACTGGCATCGGTTTAACCTAAAGCAACGTCTCAAGGACAAGCCTCTCCTGTCTGCCGTGGACTTCGAAAAGCAGAGCTCTGCAGGTGATGGCCAGCAGACCTGTGTTGAGTAGGGGGTGGAGGAAGGCCCTATCCTAGGAGTTTGCAGAAAGGTCCAAGATGGAACACCAAACTTGTGCACCTCATGTTGTTTTCAGGAGATCTTTCCAGCATCTCAGGATCAGAAGACTCGGACTCAGCCAGTGAAGAGGACTTGCAGACACTGGACGAAGAGAGGGCTGAGTCTGAGAAGCCCGGCAGACCCCAAGGCTTCCACCCCCATCGGGTTCTTTTCCAGAATGCCCGGGGCCAGTTTCTTGATGCCTACCGCTGTGTCCTCGGCCCTCGGCAGGCAAGTGGCAGTGCAGGTTGTGTGATCAGCTGTAGACTTTTGTACACTCAGCCTAGAGTTCCCCTAAACCCAGTCCATTTCTTGCTTTTCCTCTTTCTTCCTGTTGGATGTGGGTATCACAATTGACAGCACAGTCTCAGATTGAATTGGCCTGAATCTGGGGTCAAGTGCAATGGAGTTAAGTTCAGAAACAGACCAACCTAGGTTTGAATTGTCATTCTGCCCCTTGATCTTGACCAGCTCCACAAGCCTCAAATTTCCTTACTTGTAAAATGGAGGCAAGCCTCAGGGTGGTTATATGAAACGAGATAGTGCATGTGAAACTTAGCCCTGGCCCTTATTTTCTTACTCTCAGTGAATGCAAGATGGGTTTGTGCTGTCCCTCTTGTCATCCAGGTGTCCCCAGAAGAGCCAGAACTGCTGCTACAGAACCTGCGAAACGGAGGTCCCAGATACTGTGTGGTGCTTATGGCTGCAGCGGGGCACTTTGCTGGTGCCATTTTTCAAGGGTGAGAGAGGGTGCTGCGTGGGTGTAAGGATGGAATGGACCCGGTTAGCCTGGGAGTATGAGCTAGTTTCCGGTACTGAGCCTGTGTTGTCTACAGAAGAGATGTGGTGATACACAAGACCTTTCACCGCTACACGGTGCGGGCCAAGCGGGGCACAGCCCAGGGAATTCGGGATGCCCGGGGTGGGACTTCTCGTTCTGCCGGAGCCAACCTGAGGCGCTATAATGAAGCCACGTTATATAAGGTGAGTTAGGCGTCCCAGATCTGGGGGTCCACCAGTGTGCTTTTTACCCCTTTCAACTCGTCAGATGTTGCGGGGTGGGGGGGCGGGGGGAGCCGGACTCCTGTATCCTCCCAGTCTTCATTATTTCTGAGTAGGTGAAGGGAGACAAGGGACTGATACCCAAGGAACTTAGCCTTCTCATTCTTCCTTCCCCTTTGTTAACCTTCTATTTCCCATCCCTTACACATCATTTGTGGGTGATTTTTAGTTGGAGATTTAAAAACAGCAAGTGAAGATACACTGGCCTGAGTTACTCTTTTCTCTAGGATGTCCGTGACCTGCTGGCGGGGCCAGGCTGGGCTAAAGCACTGGAGGAAGCTGGGACAATACTGCTGCGTGCCCCCCGCTCTGGCCGGTCCCTGTTCTTCGGAGGCCGTGGCGCACCCCTGCAACGGGGGGACCCCCGGCTTTGGGATATCCCTCTCGCTACCCGCAGACCCACCTTCCGGGAGCTACAGCGTGTGCTCCAGAAGCTAACCACCTTGCATGTCCATGGTGAGCCTCTCTGATCTAGATCCTCAGACTCCCTAGATCTTCCTGTACCTTCCAGCCCAAGCTTTGGTTTCTCATTTGTACATCCAGACAGCATCTTCATGGAGAGAAACCTGAGCTGGCTTCTCCTCAACTCAACTTAAGAAACATCTTTTGTTTTATGGCAGAAGGAGACCCCCGGGAGACAGTCAGGTTGGACTCCCCTCAGACACACTGGAAGACCACAAGAGAGAAGGCGGCGGCCACCGAGGCAGAAAGAAAGGTCTCCGGTGATGAAAATGAGGCACTTGGGCAGAATGAGGAGTCTCCCAAACAGGGTTTGAGCACCATCTGACAACTGTCCAATCTCTGTCTGGGTGCCTATCCTACAAATGCAGTCAGATCTCCTGTGGCCACTTCCCTCTTTTTTTTTTTTTAAGTAGGCTCCATGCCCAGCGCAGAGCCCAACGCAGGGCTTGAACTCACCACCCTGAGTTCAAGACCTGAGCTGATACCAAGAGTCGGACGCTTAACCGACTGAGCCCCCCGGGCACCCCACTTCCTTCTTTATAGATGAGTCCTTACACAATACACACACCGTTATACACGCACGTAGGTCTGTTATGATAAGGGGTACACGGTAGCAATTATTGAGATGTGTTTTGTGACCTTTCTAAACTTCCTGTTCTCTTTTGTTCATTGATGTATCCTCAGTACTTAGAAAACACGAAATAGTATAAGCAATAGATGCCTGTGTTGCGCAAATCTTACATAACTGACCCGTCTTACCGGACAGTGTGGTTTGGAGCTAAGGCTTGCTTTCCCTCCTGCAGACTTGTAGTCTGCGTGGCTGTCACTGCTCCCGTGCTCTCCTCTGTTATGTACCATCCTAAGGCTGCTCACAGGGAGAGTCTAGGGACGCTTGTCCCAGCATAGCTCCTGCTAGGTCTGTCCTTGTCTGAGCTGCAAGCGGAGAGCTTCCGCATGGGATGCTAACGGATTCAGCTCCTGGTGCGCTACTTTATCTTGGTTGACAAAATACAAATACTTAATCTAATGTCAAGACAATCTGAATGATCTCTTTATGTACATTCTTACGCATCTGGGGCAGCGCACATACTTCCACCCTCTGTGTATATCTTTAGAGGGACTTAACATGTTACATTTTTCCCCAGGTTCAGGGTCAGAGGGAGAGGACAGCTTCCAAGTAGAGTTGGAGCTAGTAGAGATGACAGTGGGGACCCTGGATCTTCGGGAGCTTGAGGTATTGCCAAAGCGGAAGAGGAGGAAAAGGAATAAGAAGGAGAGAAGCCGAGACCCAGAGGCTCTTCCCCAGCAAACGCAAGGAAATGAGGCCTCCTCACAGTCCTCCCAGGAACAGGCAGCACCTCTGGGGCCTTCCCTGGATGAGGCCAGGACCCCCGATCCGTCAGAGCTCTGGGACATGCTTCTAGCTGCTTGCCGAGCCGGAGATGTCGGGATGTTGAAACTCCAGCTAGCTGCCAGCCCCGCAGACCCCGGAGTTCTGTCTCTGCTCAGCGCCCCCTTGGGCTCCAGTGGCTTCACGCTCCTGCACGCGGCAGCCGCAGCTGGGAGAGGCTCAGTGGTTCGCCTGCTGCTAGAGGCGGGTGCTGACCCCACTGTGCAGTGAGTAAGGCCAAGCCCTTTGGGGTATAGAGAGGATCATCTGGAGGCTAATGTTGGTACTGGCTACTTGACAGTCTTCCCCTTGATCTGGGTCGGTGAGGTTGGGAGATGCAGGAAACAAGTTGAACCCATTTTTGTGTGGGGGCTGGGGTGTTTACACTTAGGGACTCCAGGGCCCGGCCACCATATACAGTCGCAGCTGACAGGTCAACACGTAATGAGTTCCGAAGGTTCATGGAGAAGAATCCAGATGCTTATGATTACAGCAAGGCTCAGGTAAGCTGGGAAAGGAAGCAGCAGCAGAGCAGGAAGCCATCATGGATCCTGCCTAGATCGTCCCCACTTTCTTACAGTTTTCCCAAAGGTAGCGTGTATGGGTCTTACCTTACACCTCCTGGCAATCCTCCAGGTGCCAGGGCCACTGACACCAGAAATGGAGGCACGGCAGGCTGTGCGGAAGAGGGAGCAGAAGGCTGCCCGGCGGCAGCGGGAAGAACAGCAGCGAGAGCGGCAGGCGCAGGAGGAGCGGGAGCGAGAGGAGCGGCAGCGCTTTGCCGCCCTCAGCGATCGCGAGAAGGTGAGGCCGGCGGGTCCCTCTTCCACAGCTAAGACCTCCTTAGACGTCTGACCCCTTCCCTGTGCACAGCTGTCACTTCTGGAACATCCTGTCCACCACTGGGGCCTTGTCCTTAACATGACTTCTCTTCCCCGCAGAGAGCTCTGGCTGCAGAGCGCCGACTGGCCGCCCAGCTGGGAGCCCCCACCCCTCAGACCCCGGGCTCTGCAGTCAGTGCTCCGTAAGTGCAGAGGCAGGCGTGACGGGTGCGCTGTGCTGGGGCAAGTAGAACGAGTGCCTGCAGAGTACTCGGAAAGGCCGTTGAGGGGACCTGAGATGCTGAGAACCCTCTGCAGCAAAACCAGAAATGGCGGGAAGGCTGATGGGGAGAGCTTGGACTGGAAAGTTTCTGGGGTACCTGTTCAGCCATTTGTGTTCCTCCTGTTCAGACGCTGCTGGAGTTGCGGGACATCCCTCCAAGGCCTCATTCCCTTTCACTACCTCGACTTCTCTTTCTGCTCCACACACTGCCTCCGGGATCATCGCTGCCAGGCTGGAAAGCCCTCTTCCCGATCTCTTAGGGCTGTGCCTGGGGCCAACTCTGGGCCCTGAGAGGGTGCATTCACGCTAACCCTAGGTTTCTTCTTTCCCGTGAAACCAGAGCGTTTGGAAGATTAGGGAGGACACTCAGGAACCAGGGCAAAGACAGAGGTGTGTGGAGCGGGTACTATCTCTGGAACTTTAATCACAATAAAGTTTGGCAAGGAAACTGCACTTGTACTTGCATTCAGGCCTTGTGGCCTTTTGTTCCTCATGGTCACTGGGGCCAGCACCAAGGGATCCTGCCCACTCCGTGTCCCAGGTCCAAGGGTTATCTTACTTTCAGTGCCCACTTAACTCCATTGGTTCAGAGGGATTTTGTGTATCAGCTGAGAGGGAATAGATGTATGTCTTATGCAAGGTGCTATTGAGGATAGGCTTATCCAGAAACTGGATTTTGGGCTCAGGAGGCACATTTTCTAGCTCCAGCAATGTGATTTTGTTGAGGGCTCCCCCAAAAAACAGCAGGGGTCTTGGCACATAGAGGGTCTGTTGTGGCCCCTGCCTTGTCCAGTACCGGCCCAAGTTAAACCCATTGATCCAGACTTGGCCCTGGCAAAGAGAGAAGAAAATAAAGGGTCAGCTCTCAAGGGGGTAGAATCATACCCTTTTGGGTTTCTAGTCAGAGGAGTAATTTCTGCTGCTCTGTCTTCCATGATTTTCCTCTCCTCACTCTGACCCTAACCCCACTGTCAGCAATACCTTGGTCCATCCAGGTAGAAAGAGAAAAGTGTCCCCGCCTTCTCCTAAAATTGGGAACGTTGTGGAGTAGAAGGTGGGGCCGGAGGGCACTTGAGGATGTGAACTTCTCGGCAACTCAAGGGGAAACCACGTCTTCACAAGCTTATCAACTTTCAGAGGGAACATCAGCCACTGGGTAAGGACTGTTTGCCCCAGAACTGGTGGCTCTAATAGGCCCTGTGAAGAAGGGAAATGAAAATTCATTATTCATTAAACTCTTAAAGTCAAACTGTCCCTAATCAGGCCTTGAGCTAAACTAGTGGCCATGTCTAGATCCCCTCAAGTGACTACTTTGATGCCTAAGTCCTAACCACATGGCCCTTATTTATCTTTCATTAGGCCCCTATCTTTGCAATGGCCTTTGGTCAGTAAGAGTATGGAGGAGAAGGGGGTGCGGACAGCTAGCTCACCTTGAAGTCACTGCTGTTGGACCCAAAACTGAGCCTCCCCATGTTCTCCAGCAGGATGTCCAGTGTGGCCCCTATATTCCCCATCAAAAACAGTTGGTGTCTCATGTTTCGTTCCAAAACACCCTGAAACACCTGTGGATAAAAGTATCTGTAACCGGAAGGACTCAGCATCTAGCCCGTGGCCATGACACAAGACACTACGTTTAGCACCTGGATTTGGAGAGCAATGAGAATATAGCCTATCTGTTAGTTACCCATCCATCCTGGAACCTTAGCCTCAGCCAAATTCTTCCTCATCCCAGCTTATCCCCGGACCCCCTGAAAATGTGGGCAGACAATGGGAAAGGTAGATAAGGGGACCTTAAGGCTAAAGGGTGCTGAGGAGGAGAGGAGATGGCCTCACAAGGTTCTTACCCCATCTACCATCACATAGGCACGGTCATGGACTCCATTGTTAGGCACCCAGAATTGTGTTGGCTCAGAAACAGTATAGGTCAGATAGGTCCGGTACAACATAAAGCCAAAGTCCTGGGTGTGGAAGAGTAAGTACTTAAGATGAGCTGAGAGGTAAGAAAGGACACCATGGAGAAGATGTGAAGCTTAGCGAACCTTTGACTACAGCTGTTGATGAAGGCTGCCATACCTACTGGATGTGGATTATGCCTTACCTGTTTGACAGCCTCAAAGGTCATTGGCAAGATTGAACGGATGGGTCCACGGGGGCACAGGAAGTCCAGGAAAGTCAGCAGATCCCCATCCTATTCAAATAAGGGAAAGTATCAGAATAAAGGGGAGGTTTCAGAATAGAGGGCAGGATAGGCTAGGCCATTTAGAGAATAAAGGGATAGGATCAGAGAAAAGATGGGGAAGAGCTTACCAGGTGCAGGGTCAAAGGTCCAAACATCATCTTGGGGCTGGGGGGAGGTAAAGGTCCCAAAGGAATTTCCTGGAACTGAGCCCAAATTCTCTCAGAAGCCATAGGAAAACCACACAACCCTTATTCCAAGGCCTAGCACAGGCTTCTCAACCTGGGGTCCAGGGAAGGGCTTCATGGGGTCATGAAGATCCTGTACTTTTGTACACACTTGTGTGTATCTTCCCAGGTAGTCGCTGTTTGGGTGGGTGGGGAAATGCTTCCATGAAGCTCTGTGGCCCAGACAACAACCAATGATTTATGGGATCCCATTACAAACAATTTAGGTACTCTCTTTCCCCAAATTAATAAAAGCCTTTGGCACTTAATGAAGTGGTAGGGCACCTCGCTGATGACATTTCGGAGAGCAAAAAGCTTAGGTGTAGGGTCCCCTGCTTCAGATATTGGTGCATCATAGTCATAGCTGGTAGTAATTGGAAGATAGCGTCCCTTGTCATCAGCACCTGGGGTCAAATCAATTTTATTAATTCACTATCTTTCAAATCATAGGTACTAAGCAAAGAAATTCCTGCAGAGAATTTTGCCGTCCGAGGGGACAGTGGTGGCCACATCCAGCTTCTAGACCTCTAATCTACCTAGCCCTCATATTCTAATTCCTTGATACGTCCATCCCTGCTTCTACCCTAGAGACCATCTGGACTCACCATTCCAGTATCCAAAGTTGGTACCTCCATGGAACATGTACCTGAAGAGGGGGGAAGGTAGGGGGAAAGACAAAAGCTGACCCACTGAATCTTCATTTTCATCCCTAACACCACCCAGTTACAGCTTCATGTTGGCCCCCGTGTCCCCAGTTACATGTTCACACTGGCTCCCAACTTCAGCATGTTCTCTAGACCTTTGGTTACAGCCGAAATGGACCGCATGGAGTGATTCTGGCCCCAGTAATCCAGCCAGCCCGTGTAGTATTCAGAGTTCACCTAGAAGGTGAAGTGAAAGAAGCCATAAATGAAATGGGGAGCTGAGCTCGACCCATTCCCAACCCTGACTCCTGCTTTGACTGCCATGCCCTCCAGGCTCCTCACCAATGGCCCATGGGGTTCATACTTCCGAAGCAGGGCAAAGATTTTGGTCATGTTGTCAGCTGCAGAGAGGAGGCAAAAGATGAAAGGTAAACACAGAAGAAGTGCTGCTTCCCTAGACTCCACTCCTAACCCTTGCTCAGGAGACCTGGGCCAAAATCGACAGTGGTATAGAGTCCCTGGAGGGAGCCACATTTGAGTCCTTCAGGCCCATCTGTGGTGAAGAGCAAGATCCTGTCTCCTAGCAGCGCACGGAAGAGCCCGGCCAAGTGTCTCATGTAGGTGAAGTCACAGGCTTTGTAGCTACCATATTCGTTCTCCACCTGCCAAGCAAAAGGAAAAGTAGAGCTTGGCTCTGCAGTGGAGGTTAGGGAACCCTGGCTCCTCCTTCCCCTTCCCCAGTCAATTTGTACCCAGTCACTTGTACCTGAATGCTAATGATGTTGCCCCCATTGTGGTAGAGCCATGGATATAACTTGGGCAGCAAGACCTTGAACCAGGAGTCCACTGCGGCGAGAAAGTCTAAAGGAAGGAGAAGTACTCTGCTCATTAGGACACCACTGCCTCCACAGCTCCCACCCACAGCATCTATGCCAGCAACCTCAGTGATGCCTGAACCCTGATGCCCTGAACTGCATCCCACTTGTCCACAAATAAATCCGAGAAGCAGTGACTCTGAAGCCCTAAGCGCTTATGTATTTGCACGGCAAGGACATCTGGGCATAGGAAACCTTGAAGCACCATTTCTTGTAAATTTAATTTTTAAACATAAAAAAAAATGTTAGATGCATCATATGAGCGATTATTATGCAATCAGTGTATACTCGAGAGTGCTGTGAAGTAGCATGGGAATTCACAGAAATGTAGAATATCTGACCTGCACCCTAACGTAAGTGACGATCCAAGTGATTTCAGTCATCAGTTGAAACATCATTGTATTAGGTATCATGTCTTAGGTATCACCGCCAACTCCTATTTTGTGATTTTTGTTAATTCATCCTCTGCCTGACATTTTCTCCCCACCGTCCTTTTATCTAGCCAACTCCAATGCAAGCTTCAGATCTTTACTTATTTCAGCTCCTCAAGAAAACCTCTGATATCCCAGATGAGGGTAGATGTCCCTGTTACACACTCTCACATCACCTCATCCTTTTTGAAGCATGTAATGAATGATAATGAAGCATTTATTTCTATAACTGTTTCCCAGCAGTCGCTCTCCCCCAGTGAGCAGGAACCTTGTCTGTCAGATTCTTTTGCTGCATCCTATCACTTGGGGACAATGCCTAGCAGGTAGCAGACTCTCAAAGGTGGATTCAATGAAAGATGTGTTGGAGGATATTTTTGCATTAAAACACTGAACCCCTTTACATTTTGTGTCCTGTACACAGGGTGTCCAGGTTTCACTGCCTCCTTTAACGCAAGCATATACTAAATCTCACCCAACAAGTATTTCTCGGTGTTTACTGTATGCCAAACAATGTTCTAAGCATTGGGGATATAGAACAAAATACACAAAAATCTCTGCCCTTCTGGAATTTTCTTTCCAGTGAGGAAGGCAGACAATAAATAAATAGCTAAAAAGTATAGTATGTTAGTGCCAACAACAAAAAAATAGAGCCAAGAAGGAGATATATGGTGGGAGAGCTTAAATTTTAGAGCATAGCCCAGGGAAGGCGTCATAGAGGAGGTGATTGTGCAGGAAGACAGAGGGAGCACCGAGTGCAAAGGCCTCAATGCAGGAATGTGCCTGATGAGTTTGAAAAACAGCAATGAGGCCAGTGTGAACATGAGGGAAAGAGTAGATGTCAGTAGGTGACCAGGCCAATTAGGTAGGCCCTTATAGGTCATTTTAAGGAATCCATGGTTCATATTCTGGATGAGATGAGAACCTACTGGAGAGATTTAAGTAGAGAAATGACATGATCTGAGATACATGTTTAAACTAATATTTGTATTGAGAACAGACTATAAGGGGTGAGGGGCAAAGAAGGGGAAGCAATAAGGAAGTTATTCAAGTAGTCCTGGTGGGAGAGGTGGCTTGGACCAGAGAGGGTGATGAAAAGTAGTTGAATTCAATATATTTGGAGAGTAAAGCTGCAGGATTTTGTTGGTTGAATGTGAGGTGTGAGAAAAAGGCGTGAAGAATACCATAGTGTTTATTTAGCCTAATCAGTTGGAAAATGGAGTTGCCATGAATTGAGACAAGATCATAGGAATGGCTGGTTGGGGAGGCAATACCAGGAATTTAACTGTACCATTGTGCCTTTTAGGTCTCCAAACATGCAATTAGATATGTTTTTAGAAGCCAAAGGGGGCGCCTGGGTGGCTTAGTCGGTTAAGCGTCTGACTTTCCCTTAGGG